>NC_048272.1:15899366-16192046 GCF_009762535.1 Notolabrus celidotus | reverse complement strand
GATGCCATAATATAAACGTAAACAAACACACCAAGGACAGGAATTATAATTATATATTTATTTTTCTTAGTTTATTATCAATGTCATCATGATTAATAATTGATTATTGTTGTTACTATTATAACTATAATTGTACTTGTAATTTTTTCATTATTATTATTATTTTATTTTTTCTATCAGTTAGGGTCCTTTTCTTCTTTTCTCTTTTCTTTAGGTGTATATGACCCTGTCCTCTTTTATTACTATCCTATGTACACTGCCATACGGTGCGGGGGTGGGGGTGGAGGGGGGTGGCCAATGACATGGCTGAACCATCACTTATGCTCGTTTGCAATGTCAAAGCCACTGTAAAACAACCAATAAACAATTGATCACGAAAAAAACAACTATTGAACCAATGACTTTTACTTTGCACTATTTCCATAATATTTATGACTTTAAAAGAAAAGCTGCTACATGGTGACTAAAGAGACTGTTTTGACTAATATTTTAAAAGGCATTTACTACTCTAACATTTAACCTGTTATCATTTCTACTTGATAGGTGTTGAACAGTTGTCAGACACGTGTTTAATACTGATAAATAATGTTAAATGTTAATCAATGTTAAAGCTGGTGTTTGGAGGAATGGTGTAAAAAACCTTACCTTTTTCTGCTGGGTTTTGAGAAAAGGTCATAATACCCATCGATACTAATCAGTAAGTGAAGTTATTTGAGACTAATACGAAATCTCTGCGTTTTCCAATGCCTATGTATAAAGCAATGTTATTATTCCCTTCGTTCCTGTTATGATGGACCAATCATAGCTAATCGCCAATCTTCTGTCCTGATTGGCGGCCCCACTCGTCACCCTGATTAGCTGGGAAGCCACTACTTCCTCATAGAAAGTATACAACGATCTTTTGTGGGCATGGTTACAGGAGCAGAGAGGGGAGGGGAAGTGTTGACATTCGAAATCTCTCTCCGCACTGATGTTTATATCACGACTACCAACAGCAGCTTTAATATTTAACTGAGTTTTATTCTCATAACAGTTTTATTTCACCTTACTTTATTTATCTATTTATTATCTAGCTCAAATTTTAGCCACTTTTTTTTTTTTTATTTATTTTTAGGTATAGCATCTTATCATCTTTGAAATGTATTTTATTTTGGTGAGTTTAATTTCCTGTGTTGAGTTTTAACATCTTATCTTACCTCCAGTGCTTCCTCATTAAGATACTGCATCATAAGAGCATTTCCTCAGTTAGTTCAGAGACTTCTTTATTTTTTTTCATTTATTTCATTTTTATTGCTATTATTATTATTGTTGCATACATTGTGTACTTAACCTCAGGATTACGGGGTTGGTTTGGGGTCGGAGCTGGAATTGGGATGGAGGGGTCTTTTTGTTCTTGTTTTTATATATATCTTTTTTTCAAATGTATTCTTTTTTAGGTTGTTTTTATGTACAGCACTTTGCATTACAATGTCATTGTATGAAAAGCGCTTTATAAATAAAGTCTGATTGATTGATTGATTGATTGATTGATTGATTGATTGATTGATTGATTGACTGATTGATTGATTGATTGATTGATTGATTGATTGATTGATTGATTGATTGATTGATTGAAAGCCCAAAATTTGTGACAGATATACAGATGCTAGCAAGCATCACTTGAATAAATAAGAAAATCTGGACGCAAGTCTTAAAATTGGATTTTGAGTCTGTATGAGAAAATAAATGCTATGGCTTGTTCAGCAGCATCATGTTGCATATAATATTCTTTGTGAGCCCTGTACCTCAAACAATTATCTGATGCCCAAAATATGTACACATTGCTAGACAGCTGGATCAATAGTAAGTATGCATGAACTGGTTTGCTAATGGCCTAAAACTACCACTGCTTATCAGCTGGAAAATATTATGTTGAGGGACCCCTTGTGGTATGATATGAAGAAGTTGAAATTAACACCTAAAATAGCTGGTTTGAAGTCTTGTACAGCTTTGTCAGGCTGATATAGTAAAGGTGGAGTAATATTTCTTGTATCAGCTGGCAGAAAGGGGACAGCTTTATCCAATCAATGCAGTTTGGGGGCAAATTTTAAACTTAGAACATGAGAAGGAAAAGGAAACAGTAGCAGAAAATTAAAAAGGGGTTAGCAAACCCTGCTGCTAGCTGGCTTAAACACCCTTCACAAGACTGTTACTGGCAGAATATACCACCACTGTGGAGGGGAGTAAAATCTCAATAATTGAATTTGGGGCTAAATGAATGCTGAATTCTTTTTAACTCTTTAGAAAAACTCCAAACCCGTTAAATGACATCAAGAAACAACCTTTTTTTCTCAACAATGAGCAAGATACCAGCATAAAAGTGATAACTAATGCATGATATGTGAAAAAAATAAAACTCATACAAGTGGAAGACTTATGGAATTCTTCTCCACCCCACTGACAACAAATGCCTCACTTTTCATCATGAAAGAGAGATAGCGTTAGCTTAAACTGGGATATTGCTGCAGTGATAAGAAATTCTCCTGAACACCTTGAAGAAGCCTCAGACAGCTTTTTTTTCTGGAGCTGGACAACAGCTGTAACCCCTGATCTCTTTGCTACCTTATCAAAGACATACAGCAGGTGACCAAGCAGATGAGTCCCATGTCCATGTCTTGTAGTATACATAATTCATTAAGCTACCAGTGCTAAAAATTAATGAGACATTAGTAACGGTCTGTAAAGCAGCCCATTAAGTGTCCAGTCGTTAAAGTCAGATGGATTTTTTCCCCTAAAACCTTTTTTTCAGAGGGTAAGATTTTCAAACCACCCATTTGTGAGGACTTCCTGTTGATTGAAAGACCTGTCTAGGAAGACAAAACAAGTGTTGATTTATTTTACAACCCTGAAACCCCTAAAAACTTTTTTTTATGAATTCATCTATACTGTATTAAAGTGTATTTATGAAAGCTCCTGTGTGGAACTTTGGGTTTGTGTTGATCTTGTGACAACCTGTTGACAAATCAGTAATTCTTCTCTCTTTGCTGATCCTGCCCTGTGCACACAGAATTCTCTAATGATAAATAGCATGCTACTTTCTTTCATTAGTCAAACACATCACTCTCTCTGCAGTTTGTTGTGAAAATTGTTCATAAATTGCGTAAAATACTTTGCCTGAAGAAAGAAGAATACACGAAAGCTTGATACACGAGTCACAGAATTTCCATGCACCTTCTGAACTGCATTAACTCAACATCAACATCATCTTTGGCATAGATAGCTGTATTCTGGTGTAAACGGTGCATTGTTTTTATGAAGGATGTGGCTATGAGGCTTCCTCTGGTCCCTCTGGTTAATTTATGTGTTGGCAACAAATGTTACCCACAGCAACTATATTGTTAGAGGCTGTGTGACGCCTGCAGATATGTATGTTGTGGTTTAAAAAAATGCTGAAAGGCTGAGGACTTCCTCAAAGTTTGCACACTCAATTTCAGACTGATTTATAGAAACACAAGGGGAGTAACCAGCAACCCTTTGTTAAATCAGAGGCACAATGGGTGTAGGAGCAGCGATATACACGTTGTTGGAGGTTTTCATTGCTGTTTGCAGCTGTTTTGGTAATATGTTGGTGATTTTGGCACTTTGGACTAGTAAGTGCATAAAGCGGCCTACCTTCTGCCTGATCGTGTCTCTGGCTGTGGCTGACTTCATGGTGGGCTGCATGGCAATACCAGTGGCTGTGGTGGTGGACAGACGAGTGGAGACTTCATTCTATGGTTGTCTCTTCCTCAGCTGCGTGGTCATCCTGTTCACAATGGTATCAGTTTTGTGTCTCGTTGCTATTGCCGTGGATCGATTCTTCAGGGTGTACGCCCCTCTCAAGTAAGGTTATTCTGATGTTCAAATCCATCTTGAAACCTATGTTTGCAAAGAAAAATAAAAACCAAAGCCAGGGTTAGGAATTTGACGTAATTTAATGATGACTGTCTTGGTGCTGCACACTGATAAAACTAACTGTAAGCTTTTTTATCACTTGCATTGTGAAAAGGCTGTATAATATCAATTTTCTAAAGTTTTGTTTGTTATCAAACCCCGCAAAAATATACATACTTGTACCAATCATTACCCCTTGTCTCTAGGTACAAAAGGACAGTAACACAGCGACACTCCTGGCTTGTGGTTGCAGCATGTTGGCTCGTTGCAGTACCACTGAGTTTAGCTCCCATGCTTGGCTGGTACAACCATGAAACCTCTTCAAAAACAGTCAACTCTACTATTGTTTGCCAGTTTGTAGCAGTGATCCCCATGTCCTATCTGGTTTACTTCAACTTTTTCTTCTGTAGCCTCCCCCCTCTGTTGGTAATGACTGCACTTTATGGCTACGTCTTCTATACAATTCGAGGAAACCTCAGAGAGAGACCCGGCAACGCTGCCCAACAACAGTCTAAGAACTACCTGAAGAAAGAGAAAGATCTGGCCAGATCTCTGTCTCTGGTCCTGGCTCTGTTCGCCCTGTCCTGGCTCCCAATCCACATCATGAACTGCATTATTTACTTTATGGGGCCAAGTGATGTACCAGAAACAGCTGTCTATGTTGGCATCCTGCTTTCTCATGCTAACTCAGCTGTAAACCCTGTTGTGTATGCGTTCAAAATACAAAAGATTAGGACAGCGTACCTAAAGATCTGGAGACGGTGTGCTGTATGTGGAAGAGAAAAAAACAAGGAGTTCAGACAAGCCAGACAACAGATAACAATCTTAGCAGTATCATGAACAGTGTGGCCAAACCTGAATAAGGGAATAATGTACAAACTTGTTCATTAGAGTGTCTATTTGACCATAGAAGCAACTTAAAACACATTGATTCTTCTTGATATATGCAATGTTTTTATTTTTTTACCTTGTATTGTTTCATTGTTTTTTAGTCATGTCGTCACATAACTTTAAAGGCTTGTGGTTTGATGAGTCATAGTTAACTTTGAGAACAGCTCTATGTAGTTTGATTTTTTTTTTGTTCTGTATTTTGAGAGCGATGACTTCCATTTCCTGTTTGCGATAAACATTATAATGAGTACAATTTCCACTGCTGTTAGTCTTTAAGCTATGTTCACCCTCTGTTATGAGTGAACAAGATGATCAATTCTCTTTCTGTAAAACAACAAAAAGTGTACTTCCTCAAAGGTGTTCTATTAAAGATGTAGTTTTGAAGCTTGGGGGAGGTGAGAATTGAACTGCTGCAGAGAGACGTGTGCAGGTGTAGCAGTGGCACCAAATGATTAAGAATTTAACTTACACAAAAATGGCGACTTATTATTATTAGTAATATTAATATTACTAATAAGAAGAATAATACATTTTTTTATAAAAGCGCTTTAAAAGATTCTCCAAGACACTTTACAAGAAAATAAATTATACAATAGAAAGCAATGGAAAACAGTCCAAAAAAACAAAGGAAAGCAAGGCAGCAAAACAAAAACAAAACAAGACAAAACAAAACAAGACAAGACAAGACAAAACAAAACAAAACAAAACAAAACAAAACAAAACAAAACAAAACAAAACAAAGCAAAACAAAACAAAACAAAAATCAAACAATTATAGGTTAAAAGCCTTTGTAAATAGGTGGGATTTGAGTCCGGATTTGAATTTGATGAGTGAGGGAGAGAATCTGAGTTGTTGTGGGAGAGAGTACCAGAGGGTGGGGGCAGCGACAGAGAAGGCCCTGTCCCCCCAGGTTCGGTGCTTGGGTTTGGTGAAAGGGGTGAGGAGGTTGGCATTGGTGGAGCAGAGGTTGCGGGAGTGATTGTATGGCTGCAGAAGGTTGGTGAGGTAGGAGGGAGCTAGATCATGGAGGGCTTTGTAGGTGATGAGGAGGATCTTGTACTGTATTCTGGAGGTGATGGGAAGCCAGTGGAGGTTCTGGAGGACTGGGGTGATGTGGTCTCTGGAGCGGGAGTGAGTGAGGAGGCGTGCAGCTGAGTTTTGCATGTATTGTAATTTGTTGAGGAGGGTGTTGGGTGAACCGTAGAGGATGCTATTGCAATAATCGAGTCTTGAGGTGATGAAGGCGTGGATGAGAGTTTCAGCGGCAGTGAAGGAAAGGGAGGGGCGGAGACGGGCGATGTTTTTGAGGTGGAAGAAAGCAGTTTTTGAAATATTGTTAATGTGTTGTTAAAAGTTGAGGGACTGATCGAAAATGATGCCAAGGTTACGGATGTGGGTGGATGCTGAAACAGTGGATTTATCAATAGTGAGTGAGAAGTCCGGGCAGGTGGAAGTGAGGGATTTTGGGCCTATGATAAGAATTTCGGATTTATTACAATTTAGTTTAAGGAATTTTGTTTGCATCCAGGAGTTTATTTCAGTGAGGCAGTTTGTGAGGGTGGTGTGGGAAGCAGCGGTGATGGATGTGGTTGAAATGTAAAGCTGGATGTCGTCGGCATAACAGTGGAAATGGAGGCCATGGCGGCGTATGATGTGACCAAGGGGGAGCATGTAGATGATGAAGAGGAGGGGACCAAGCACCGAACCCTGGGGGACACCATGAGAGAGGGGGGCTGTGCGTGACATGAGATTGTTGATGCTGATAAACTGGTGGCGGTCAGAGAGGTAGGATTTGAACCAGGAGAGGGCAGTGCCAGTGATACCGAGGGAGTATTGAAGGCGGGTGAGCAGGATGGAGGGATTGAGGGTGTCGAAAGCTGCATTAATGTCCAGGAGGAGGAGGATGCTGAGGGAGTTGTTATCAGATGAGAGGAGGAGGTCGTTGGTGATTTTGAGAAGGGCTGTTTCTGTGCTGTGATGAGTTCTGAATCCGGATTGAAATGGTTCGTACAGTTGATTGGAGTAAAGATAGGCTTTGATCTGGGTGGCGACAGTACGTTCAAGGATCTTTGACAGGAACACGAGGATGGGAATGGGGCGGTAATTGAAATATAAGACTAAGACAGTTAATGTTCAACTCCTCTTTGTTTGGGAGGCGGAATCAGCAAAACAAAAACAAAACAAGGCAAAACAAAACAAAACAAAGTACCCTCTCTGAGTGCTTCAGTTAAAGATCAGTGATATACCTTATCTTCATACCTGTCCCTAACTATTTCATTTGAGAAAAAAACTCTTATGTACAAAAATTAATAATAACAATCTTTATTTATATAGCACTTTTCAAAACAGGTTTACAAAGTGTTTTACAAATAGGAAAAAAACTAAAAGACAATGAAAGAGAAATGTGAGGAAGACTGAAAAAGAATAAAATAATTTTAAAAAACAATAACCTGCAGGGAGGTGACATCAAGAAGAAATGATACAAAGGAAGATAAAAACTGTTAAGACAAAAGGTTAAGATAAAACAATGTTGGATTACTGAAAACAACAAAATATAAAAGCTGTATTACATTTTTGGCACATCTCTATGAACACCCACAGTACACAGCATTTAACCCACACTAATGCACTATCACATTAGATTTTTATAGTTTCTTCTTAATGGAAATCATTAATTATGAATGGTCTGAGACCAGGCTGGGGATACGATGAGTAGTCTTCCTGATTTGAGGTACATCAAGCGTATATTTTACTAAGAATAACCAACATTGGTATACAGTATATTTTCTTATCAAAGCATCTGATATAGATGTCCCAAAAACAAAGAGGGGGGATGGGGGGCGTTTTCAGTCCAGGCTCCACAACTGTGTAATGATCTGATTCTGTACTCTCATTTAAGTCATTTCTTAAAACTTGCTTTATCAGGGAGCCTTTTCTGATTTTACATTTTCAAATGTTTACTTCATGTTGGTTCATAAGCAAAATAGTCCGTCTCCTCCATCCCTTTCCTTTATTCTCATCAAACTTTGTTGCTCTAATATCTCAACTTATCTGCAACAACGCTGAAGTTGGCATTCTCATTGTAGCTTCCGATCGCGGCTGCTGCGGGATAGGTTGTTGAAACAAAACCACCATACTGAGATTGTCAGATCTGGACAAGATCTACTATCTCTTTAAACATAATGTCATATTTGTGAGACTCTTATTCTATTTTCGAAAATGCAAATTGCTTAATATTTAGTCACGGTATAATAATAATTTGATGAGAGGTGAAAAAGACAATAAAATCAACTTTTCTTACATTTTCACGTGTAGAATAAAATTGTACAATTCGGAATCTTTTTAGGGAGACTAGCCTCTCTATAAGAATCCAGTACAGATATGAGAAGCATATGAGTTGGGGTTCTGGGTCAGGACTCAACTCAACTCAACTCAACTCAACTCAACTCAACTCAACTCAACTCAACTTTATCTATATAGCACCTTTCATAGACCTACATAAAAACATGCAGCCCAAAATGTTTCACAGAATAACAGAGAGACAGAAAACAACAGCAATGGTAAAATTATAAAAGGCATGATTATAAACAAAATACTTAAAAATAAAATAAAATCAACACAGCAAAATCAATAAAATAAGTAATAGTGGAAAGAAATAATAAAAATAAAAATAAGGTAGTGTTAACAAGATCAGATGAATACAAGAAATAAATGTATAATTAAATAAGACAAATAAATGATAAAGCAATGATTAAAATAATAATGATTAAAATAATAATTAAAATAATAATGCAATCCAGGGCTAAAAATAAATCAATCCAAATTAAAAGCTAGATTAAAAATGCTTTCTGCATTTTCACAAATTTAACAAAGTTTTCACGAATCTGAAAACGAAACTTAAAGAGACTGCAGCATCTGTGGAATAATTTAAGTCAGATCGGAGAAGTCTTGGCATTTGGTTCTGGATCAGAGCTTGGTTCAATGTGGTCTAAACAGAAAAAAGCAGTGAATTTTACATTTTTATAAATATAACTAAAGTTCACGAATCTGGAACTGTATTATAAAAATGTATAAATATGTAGACTTTCTAAGATAATATAGTCCAGATCGGACATGTCTAGGTAGGCTATAGTGGATTTGGATCAGGACCTTGTTTTCATAATCTTCCTCGTAATAGCCAAATGAGCAGCTATACGAATAAGACGCTAACTTCGCCGTGGCATAGTCATAGATGAGTTATGGTTATACCATGCAGCTACTTCCGGGTACCAAGGAACACAGACTATCGGGACAATAATGTGTAGATCATTCAGACGAAAGGCGTGCAGTGGGAGAACCATAAGATAAAGTGATCTGTCTTTAACGTCGCTGGGCTGCATGTGGTGTACTCAATGGAAAACTCTCTCGGGGTTAATACATAACACATGCTCCCTGCAAAGGTCGCTTTTTAGTCACTTATTTAAACGACTGAGTCGGGACCTCTTCCTAGTTGACATTTAAACAGAGATAGGCTGTAGAGTTTTTCCATACTTCATTGAGTCATTACTTTGTTGGACTGACTTCTTACTGCTCCACTAGGACCGATTCTGTAACGTGTCTGAGTGAGGCAAAGGTAAGAGACGGCCGGTCAGGTTTGTTTAATATGTGATGATAGATAAAGTCGACAAATCAGTGTAACAGTAACGTTGAGATTGTTTTCGTGTCTTTGATTCAACTGGTTCACAAAGATGACTGGTTATGTAACATACCAATGGTTCAGCTACTTGGTCGAGTAAACACTGAAGTTAACTTTTGCTAAAATTCAGTTTCTTGCAACGTTTGCTTATAGGCAGGGGCGTCGTAGTGTGGGGGGGGGGCAAGTGGGTAAGGGGGCCCTTAACGAGCCTGAAATAAAATGTGTTTTCTACTACGCTTTTCTTTTCTTTTGTTAGAACTGCAATAATATAACTAAAATTATCTGAATAAATAAACAAACATTCAGAATTCCTTTCTGGAAAAAAGGGGAGTCTCTCTCAAAGGGGTGCTGAGTGGACAGCGGCTGCGGAACAGACTATGAGCCTTGATCAATCAATGTGGATGCACGATTAATAAATTAAAAACACATGCAATGGGCTATTGGTGTGATTTAAACAGCTGTCTATGCCTAAAGAGGCTTCACTAAACGGATAAAAATACATTCAGCAAGTACAAAAAGAATGCGGGGTGGCGTGGCTCCGTGAGATGCACGTCCCATGCCTAAAGTGGGGAATTGTCATATTTTCACAGCATCAAGTGTGGCTGAATCTGATTAAAAGTAAACTGTAGGTTTTCAGAGTTCTATTTTACTCCACGAGGTTAGATTATACCAAATAATGCCCCCTTGTTGTTATTCAGCAAGTCCCTTGGCTTCAAATAATCTTGTTTAAAGAGGTGGTCAGTCTGAAGATCAATATTGTGCAGTTACATTTGGAGAAATTGTAAAAAATATATATACATATATATTGATATGTAGCTTAAATTTGAGTCAGTTAACCAGGATAGTTTTAAGCATTTATGTTAGTTTAATGCAAATAAACTTGGTTATAGCAGCAATGTTATATTTTGTAGGGTTGGCTGTGGTGATGGGGCCCACTGAGATATCTTTCCAGGGGGCCAAGACTTCCTGGCAACGCCCCTGCTTATCGGTCAAAACTGGATCAAAGGTTCTACGGGGCTTCCCATACAATCAGAGATACTATTACCACCACTACGACTAATAATAATGATAATAATGGTATTAATAATTATTGTTGTTGTTGTTGTTATTAATTATTTTTAAGGTTGAACCTTGAACCTTGGTATCAATAATAGCGACAACAGTAAAGATCATAATAACTTGTTGTAACTTCACTGATGGAGCACCTTTTAAACAGATATTTACTGAATCGCTTTGATAGACAAAGCAGGGGCTGGAGATATTGAGACTTTTAAACGTGAACTAAAAACTAATATATTTAGTTTGGCTTCTATGTAGGGTTTAACAATTGTATTATTTTAATGTCTTATTCTGATTTTAATCTTGTTTTATTTATTAATTTTCTCTTTTTTATTATTCATCTAATAATATTAACTTTAATTGTTACGCACTTTACACCCGGAAACAAATCTCAAGATTCTACATGTCCCTGAAACAAGCAAAAGTAAAACAGGGTTAAAAACAGACAATAAATTGCAGACAGTTATTAAAAACAGTGTAGTTAAATAACTACTCAATTTTATTGCTATTTGTAGCCTTTATTTTATCTTCAACTCTTATCCTTACCCTTTTTATCTATTTATTTGAACTACTTTATTCTTAATGTTAATTTGATGCTTTAAATAATTTTAACTATACATATTTTATTGTTGTTGGTGTGCATTAGTCTATCCTAAAATCCATTTTTGTTTTTTAATGTCTTGCCATCATTTTATGTCTGGTTCTTTCTTGTTTTCAATGGCTGTTAAAGCACTTTGAATTGCATTTGATCTGTATGAAAGGTGCTTTATAAATAAAGCTTGATTGATTGATTGAAAGCAAAGGCAGGAGCTAAGGAGGATAACAGAATAATAATGCAACAGCTAGGCCAGAGAGAGAGAGAAAGAGAATACTAATACTAAAGATAAATGAGAGTAAATGCAAATAAAAGGGAAAGTGATAAGACAGGCAGATCTTGAAATGTATAGTTTGTTATTATTGGGATACGATTCTGTAACTAGGTGAGTCAGCTTCTGCTTCGGCCTGCATAGTTTACTCATTTCAACACTAAAATATCTTATACAACCAGAAAAGGCATCTGGGTTGTGAAACAATGAAAGGCAGTTTAGTAGTGGTGGAGTTTTAGACTTTTTGGGAGAGTTACTTGGATCTGACAATAATGAAACAAAAACTAGCTTCTGCTGATACATCGATAGGAAAAGATGCTGCCCCACCTCCACCACTGTCTTTATGTTTTGTATTTGTTTGTCGACCACACACAGATACAAATGAATAGACTATTTCTATCTTTCCATTGGGCTACAGATCTTTTGACAACAAAAAGATACTGGTGTCATTGCTATGATATACATTTGTCCGTAACAGTAATGACAGAGTTGGCAGTGAGGCAAATATCACAGAAAAAGTCTTAAAACTGCTTTTATTAGTAGATCTAATCTTATCGTATTTATCTTATCTCTCAGACAGAGGGATCAGTTAGATTTTATTGCCAGTATAGTGAACACATTTTAGGAGAAATGCCAAACTCCTATGTGCGTAGTCAAAGTTATCATTGAGAGAGCAAGAAGCAGATAAGAGAAAACAAAGTGCAGGTGAATCAATATGTTGGAGTTAGAGAAGGAATACTGACAGGCTTAAGAGCTATACTTTGGGTCTTAGTTTTGCAACATGTGAACTCTTTATTTTATTTTCTTCTAGTTCCTTGGAGACCATGCAGCTGGTGATCCGCCCGTTCCGTCCCTCAGACAAGGACATGGTACGTACTCTGTTCAGCATCGGCATCAAAGAACACATCGGCCCGTGCTTTAACAATGCCATGACCAGCCCTCTCCACCTCGCCGTCACCCTGGCTCTGTGTGTCATCGGCTACCTCTTCGGCTCTGTGTTGGGGGCCGTGCTATTAACTGTTGTCTGGGTGGGCCTCGTCTACTACTGCTGCCATGAGCTTTATGCAAGCTTTGTTGAGGAGAAACTCCGGACCGACATGCAGGACATCCCTGGGAATTATCAGAGCAGACCTGATGACTGTTTCTGGGTGGCTGAGGCTGAGGTTGATGGGAGGCCGCAAATCCTGGGTATCGTGGCTGTTTTGGCCAAACAAAGTGGGAAGGAAAGACACGGGGAACTCTTCAGAATGATTATCTCTCAGTCGTGTAGACGGATGGGCCTGGGCACCAGACTGACACAGACTGTGATTGACTATTGTAAAGAACGAGGTTTCTCCAAGGTGGAGCTGGAGACGAGTTCGACTCAGGCTGCAGCTGTGGCGCTGTATGAGAAACTGGGGTTTACCCTGGTCCTCACACACACTCAAACATATTCTCCGGACTGGATTGTACAACTGACAAGGGTTAGGATTTTAAAAATGGAAAAACTGCTGTAGTCCTGAGTTATCCCTGATCAGACCGGAATGTTTCTTCATCTGTCATCAATAAGACTTAGCTGAAACCAAATTTTCTCACGTTGTCTCACAAAAACAAAACAAAGCCTCATGTTGAGGTGGCCATACAAGGACATGCATTGAAATCAGGGATGTATGACATATTGAGCATATAGGTTATAATCTAGATTATGATCAAGTGAATATTTGATTATCGCGATAATACACCAATGGAAACTCAATACTGATAAAAACAACTGGTATAAACTGCTTTTCTTGACTTATTACATGCCTAGACATCCTGACACAGTAGGTGTTGGTATGCAACCTGCCATGACATGCAGAAAAGAAGAAGAGAGGCAGCCACAACAAGCTAACTGGGGAGAAAAAGTGGTGTCACCAGCGTGGTTGTTTACTGCTGATGTAAGAGACATTTGAGAAGTGCAGGAAGTTTACCAATGACAACCTCAAGCTTAATGACAAAATCACTGAGTTGAGAGAACTTAATGATCCACCTTTTTCCAAGATAGAAGAGCAAATAGGAAAGAAATTATAAACGAAAAAAGAGAAATGTGAGGAAGACTAAAAAACAATAACCTGCAGGGAGGTGACATCAAGAAGAAATTATTGAAAGTAAGATAAAAAAAAACGGTTAAGACAAAAGGTTAAAATAAAACAATGTTGTAATACTAAAAACAACAAAATATAAAAGCTGTATTACATTTTTGGCACATCTCTATGAACTCCCACAGTACACAGCATTTAACCCACACTAATGCACTATCACATTAGATTTTTATAGTTTCTTCCAAATGGAAATCATTAATTATGAATGGTCTGAGACCAGGCTGGGGATATGATGAGTAGTCTTCCTGATTTGAGGTACATCAAGCTACAGTATATTTTACTGTGAATAACCAACATTGTAGTCAGTATACTTCCTTATCAAAGCATCTGATATAGATGTCCCAAAAAAAAAAAGGGGGGGGGGTTGTAATGGTAAAATTGGTTCCATTTTGGTCAACTGCCCAAGACGCCCCATCTCTTGACCCCTCATCAAGACACTAGGTCCCATTGTGTTTTAAATTGTGATGTCTAGACCCTGAACCCTCCTTGATGAATAAACAATCCCATCCTGGTGCAGATACCTACAACAGACAAAGGGTGTGAAAGGGTGTGAAACACACCTTAGGGACCCCGCCCTGATGTAGATACCTGCAACAGACAAAGGGTGTGAAACACACCTTGGGGGGCGGTTCTAAGGTATAAATGTTCAAGCTTTCCCCATGTTCGAGTTCTTTCTTCATTCCAACCACTCGGGTGTTGACTGACCTTTTCCTTGCAAAGAAAATAAAACCTTGTCGGCCGGCAGAAGTCTCTATTTCATTATTCACCAGTAACGGGAAGTAACGGCAGAAACTTCCACAACAGGGGTTAGGGGGGGCAGGGCATTTTCAGTCACAACTGTGGAATGATCTGATTCTGTGCTTTCATTTAAAGGTGACATATCATGCAAAATCGGCTTTTTAATGGTTCTCTACCTGAAATATGTTTCCCTAGCATGTCTACAAAACCCCCGAGAATGAAAAAAATCCATTCTGCCCTGTTCTGATTTCTACACCTTTCTGTAAATGTGTGTGAAACGAGCCGTTTCAGACTTCCGTGTTTTTGTTACGTCACAACAATATCCGGTCTGTAACGGAGTCAGAGCTCGGAGCTTGTTCAGCCCATAGACTGTATAAAATACAACTCAACTTCTCCTTTTTTCATTCCCTGCACAAATTTGTGCTAACAAGGAGCTTAGGAGGGAGGCATGCTAGTTGTAGGCTGTCTTAATAAACACAAAGGTCAGTTTTACTCCCCACGTCTGCAGATTTGAAGATCTAGTGGATCATTTTTATTTTCCATGGAAAAGTGCTGGTGCTAGTTAGCATAACTACATGTCATAGCTGTAGCTGTAGCTGTAGCTGTAGCTGTAGCTGTAGCTGTAGCTGTAGCTGTGTACCAAGACATACGTCTACATACTGACAAATAAAACAACAAGTAACACAGAATCTGTGACCAATCCTTCAGAAAGGTCCTGCTGCCTTTCTGGCAGAGGTCGGTTTTACTCCCCACGTCTGCAGATTTGAAGATCTAGTGGATGATTTTTACTTATCATGGACAAGTGCTAGCGCTAGTTAGCATAGCCACATAGCTACATGTTCGTAGCTGTGTACCAAGACACACGTCTACATACTGATAAATAAAACAACAAGAAACACTAAATCTGTGACCGATCGTTCAGAAAGGTCCTGCTACAGACGCCTCTCCGTCAGGATCAGATTCTGGATCAGATTCAGAGGGTTGAAGTAACGCTATCTGTGAGCAGCCGTGTATATTCAGCCAACATGTAAACATTAGATCAAAGTGCTGGAGAGCCAAGGCCACATCCACTTCCTGAGGGGGCGTGGTCAGAGGGAAAACAGACTGTTCTGAGGAGGGCTGAAGAAGAGGGCTTTTCAGGCATGCCAAAATCTGATTTCAAAGTGTTTTTTGAGCATAAACTCTAAAGACATGTTTTGGGGACCTCTTAGACCAATATATATTGATGAAAAAAGCGTGATATGTCACCTTTAAGTCATTTCTTAAAACTTGCTTTTATCAGGGAGCCTTTACTGATTTTACATTTTCAAATGTTTACTTCATGTTGGTCCATAAGCAAAATAGTCCGTCTCCTCCATCCCTTTCCTTGATTCTCATCAGACTTTGTTGCTCTAATATTGTTTGATTCAATTTGTTGCCATTGAGCTCAACTTACCTGCAACAACGCTGAAGTTGGCTTCTTATTTGTAGCTTCTGATCGCGGCTGCTACGGGATAGGTTGTTGAAACAAAACCACCATACTGAGATTGTAAGATCTGGACAAGATCTACTATCCCTTATTCTCTTATTCTATTTTCAAAAATGCAAATAGGTAAATATTTATTCACGGTATAATAATCATTTGATGAGAGGTGAAAAAGACAATAAAATCAACCTTTCTTACATTTTCACGTGTAGAATAAAAATTCTACAATTCTGAATCTTTTTTAGGGAGACTAGCCTCTCTATAAGAATCCAGTACAGATATGAGAAGCATATGAGTTGGGGTTCTGGGTCAGGACTCAACTCAACTCAACTCAATGCAACTCAACTCAACTCAACTTATCTATATAGCACCTTTCATACATAAAAACATGCAGCCCAAAGTGCTTCGCATAATAACAGAGACAGAAAACAACAGCAATGGTAAAATTATAAAAGGCATGATTATAAATAAAATACTTAAAAAAATAAAAATAAATCAATACAGTAAAATTAATAAAATAAGGAAAGAAAAGTTAAAAATCAGGTAGCGTTAACAAGATCAGATGAATACAAGAAATAAATAGATAAATAAATAATTAAATAAGGTAAATATATGTTAAAGCAATGATTAAAATAATAATTAAAATAATAAAAAATATTAATGCTGTCCAGGGCTAAAAATAAATTACTCCAAATTAAAAGCTAGAATAAAAAGGCTTTCTGTATTTTCACAAATTTAGCAAAGGTTTCATGAATCTGAAAACAAAACTTAAAGAGGCTGCAGCATCTGTGGAATAATGGAAGTCAGATTTGAGAAGCCTTGGCATTTTGGTTCTGGATCAGAGCTTGGTTCAATGTGGTCTAAACAGAAAAAAAGCAGTGAATTTTACATTTTTATATATAGAACTAAAGTTTACGAATCTCTAACTGTATTATAAGAATGTATAAATATGTAGACTTTCTAAGATAATGCAGTCCAGATCGGACATGTCCAGGTAGGCTATAGTGGTTTTGGATCTTCCTCGTAATAGCCAAATTGGCAACTATACGAATAAGACGCTAACTTCAGCGTGGCATAGTCATATCATGCAGACGCTTCCGGTTATCAAGGAACACAGATTATCGGGACAATGATATGAAGATAGCCTTATTCAGACGAAAAGCATGCAGTGGGAGAACCATAAGATGCAGTGGTCTGTCTGTAACGTCGCTGGGCTGCATGTGGTGTACTCTATGGACAACTCTCTGGTTGTAACGTGGGATTAATACATAACACATGCTCCCTGCAAAGATCGATTTTGAGTCTCTTATTTAAATGACAGAGTCGGGACCTCTTCCTAGTTAACATTTAAACAGAAATAGGTCGTAGTGTTTGTCCACACTTCATAAGAGTCATTACTTTGTTGGACTGGCTTCTCACTGCTCCACCAGGACCAATTCTGTAACGTGTCTGAGTGAGGCAAAGGTAAGTGTAAGAGCCAGATTCATGTTTTTGGGTCAAACTGTGAAACACATTGTTTATTGTGCCACAAGGTGTCATTGTTTTGCTCATTAAGGGCACAGGTATAAAACTACGTCACCGCCTGGGTATCAGATGTGTGTCTTGACCTGGAGGGGCAGTTGGTTTTTGACCGTTGTTGCGTTGCTGTGACGCTGCGTCGGCAGGCGGCATGGAGAACCGTGTCTAAAATGTTTGTTCGTGCAATGAATGAAAACTTGTGGACGCTGTCTAATGGTGCGTTCACACCAAACGCGAATAGAATCATTCGCGCGAATGAATCACATGTAATGTCAATGCAGAGGCGCAAGTAGACGCGAGTAGAGGTCTGGCGGTGCGTATCGCGCGTATTCGGCGACGCGAATGGCGCGATTCGCGCGAATGGCGCGCATCATTCGCTTCTGAACTCAAGCGAATGAATCGCGCCGCGATAGCCAATCGGCGTGCAGATCCCCCAGTGACCTGTGTTGTGTGACGTATGGACCAGCGGAGATTCCAACGGGGATTCCCTCATCTGGAATATATGGGACACTTTGATTCTATCACCGTGCAGCTTCCCCAAACTCTGTGACTCTACCTGTTCTTATGGGATGAGGAATAAACAGGAGCTCACTGTGAGGACAGAGAGGGAGCAGGATTATGTCGTGAGTTGTGAAAAACTTTGTCTGTCAGCTATCGGTTGTAGTAGTAGGAAGTTATCTCTGCCCACTTTAGTATAACCGGCTTCCCCATTCAATGTCCGCGAGCTCAACCTTGTTACTGCGGTCAAGCCAGCATCCACTTCAGAAACGAAAGTCAAGCCAGCCTCCACTGTCTTCTGTTTGATGACAACAGACAGCTGTGGCGTGGGAGCCCCCCTCCCTCTCGTGTATATTCGCGTCTTGGCACTCGTTTACACGCGATTTTTACGCGCGAATTGAGCGAGTCATTCGCGCGAGTAGCGCGAGTAAACACAAATCGTTTGCGCGTCCATATTCGCGCGTTTAGCGCGATCGTTCGCGTTTGGTGTGAACGCACCATTACACTTCGTACGGTGATGCAATAAATGGATTGTTTTGTGCTGCAAACCAGAGTTTCGCTCAAGACCTGTTATTTCAACAACTACAGTAAACGATATTGTATGGACAAACATATGACAGTACGACGCGTCAGCCAAGTCATTCCCGGGAGATATAAAAACACACCTGCAGCTTTAGTACGAGACTAAGCGCCTATAGCAAGAGACGGTCAGGTTTGTTTAATATGATAGATGAAGTATGCAAGTGGTCGAGTAAACACTGAAGTTAACTTTTGCTAAAATTCAGTTTCTTGCAACGTTTGCTTATAGGCAGGGGCGTCGTAGTGAGGGGGGAGTGGGACTGACTACCTAGGGCCCAAGTGGGGAAGGGGGCCCTTATCGAGCCTGAAATAAAATGTGTTTTCTACTACGCTTTTCTTTTCTTTTGTTAGAACTGCAATAATATAATTAAAATTGTCTGAATAAATAATCAAACATTCAGAATTCCTTTCTGGAAAAAAGGGGAGTCTCTCTCAAAGGGGTGCTGAGTGGACAGCGGCTGCGGAACAGACTATGAGCCTTGATCAATCAATGTGGATGCACGATTAATAAGTTAAAAACACATACAATGGGCTATTAGTGTGATTTAAACAGCTGTCTATGCCTAAAGAGGCTTCACTAAACGGATAAAAATACATTCAGCAAGTACAAAAAGAATGCGGGGTGGCGTGGCTCCGTGAGATGCACGTCCCATCCCTAAAGTGGGGAATTGTCATATTTTCACAGCATCAAGTGTGGCTGAATCTAATTGAAAGTAAACTGTAGGTTTTCAGAGTTCTACTTTACTCCATGAGGTTAGATTACACCAAATAATGCCCCCTTGTCGTTATTCAGCAAGTCCCTTGGCTTCAAATAATCTTGTATAAAGAGGTGGTCAGTCTGAAGATCAATATTGTGCAGTTACATTTGGAGAAATTGTAAAAAAAATATATATATATATTGATATGTAGCTTAAATTTGAGTCAGTTAACCGGGATAGTTTTAAGCATTTATGTTAGTTTAATGCAAATAAACTAGTGTTATAGCAGCAATGTTATATTTTGTAGGGTTGGCTGTGGTGATGGGGCCCACTGAGATATCTTTTCAGGGGGCCCAGACTTCCTGGCAACGCCCCTGCTTATCGGTCAAAACTGGATCAAAGGTTCTACGGGGCTTCCCATACAATCAGAGATACTATTACCACCACTACGACTAATAATAATGATAATAATGGTATTAATAATTATTGTTGTTGTTATTAATTATTTTTAAGGTTGAACCTTGAACCTTGGTATTAATAATAGCGACAACAATAAAGATCATAATAACTTGTTGTAACTTCACTAATGGAGCACCTTTTAAACAGATATTTACTAAGTGCTTTGATAGACAAAGCAGGGGCTGGAGATATTGAGACTTTTAAACGTGAACTAAAAACTTATCTATTCGGTCTGGCTTTTATGTAAGGTTTGTCTTATGTGTCTTATTCTGATTTTAATCTTGTTTTATTTATTAATTTTCTCTTTTTTATTATTCATCTAATAATAATTAACTTTATTTGTTACGCACTTTACACTCTGAAACAAATCTCAAAATTCTACATGTCACTGAAACAAGCAAAAGTAAAACAGGGTTAAAAACAGACAATAAATTGCAGACAGTTATTAAAAACAGTGTAGCTAAATAACTACTCAATTTTATTGCTATTTGTAGCCTTTATTTTATCTTCAACTCTTATCCTTACCCTTTTTATCTATTTATTTGAACTACTTTATTCTCAATGTTAATTTGATGCTTTAAATAATTTTAACTATACATATTTTATTGTTGTTGGTGTGCATTAGTCTATCCTAAAATCCATTTTTGTTTTTTAATGTCTTGCCATCATTTTATGTCTGGTTCTTTCTTGTTTTCAATGGCTGTTAAAGCACTTTGAATTGCATTTGATCTGTATGAAAGGTGCTTTATAAATAAAGCTTGATTGATTGATTGAAAGCAAAGGCAGGCGCTAAGGAGGATAACAGAATAATAATGCAACAGCTAGGCCAGAGAGAGAATACGAATACTAAAGATAAATGAGAGTAAATGCAAATAAAAGGGAAAGTGATATGACAGGCAGATCTTGAAATGTATAGTTTGTTATTATTGGGATACGATTCTGTAACTAGGTGAGTCAGCTTCTGCTTCGGCCTGCACAGTTTACTCATTTCAACACTAAAATATTTTATACAACCAGAAAAGGCAACTGGATTGTGAAACTTACATATGCAGCAGGTCTAGCAGAATAGAATAGATCTTTATTGTCATGAAACAATGAAAGGCAGTTTAGTAGTGGTGGAGTTAAAGACTTTTTGGGAGAGTTACTTGGATCTGACAATAATGAAACAAATACTAGCTTCTGCTGATACATCGATAGGAAAAGATGCTGCCCCACCTCCACCACTGTCTTTATGTTTTGTATTTGTTTGTCGACCACACACAGATACAAATGAATAGACTATTTCTATCTTTCCATTGGGCTACAGATCTTTTGACAACAAAAAGATACTGGTGTCATTGCTATGATATACACTTGTCCGTAACAGTGATGACAGAGTTGGCAGTGAGGCAAATATCTCAGAAAAAGTCTTAAAACTGCTTTTATTAGTAGATCTAATCTTATCGTATTTATCTTATCTCTCAGACAGAGGGATCAGTTAGATTTTATTGCCAGTATAGTGAACACATTTTAGGAGAAATGCCAAACTCCTATGTGCGTAGTCAAAGTTATCATTGAGAGAGCAAGAAGCAGATAAGAGAAAACAAAGTGCAGGTGAATCAATATGTTGGAGTTAGAGAAGGAATACTGACAGGCTTAAGAGCTATACTTTGGGTCTTAGTTTTGCAACATGTGAACTCTTCATTTCATTTTGTTCTAGTTCCTTGGAGACCATGCAGCTGGTGATCCGCCCGTTCCGTCCCTCAGACAAGGACATGGTACGTACTCTGTTCAGCATCGGCATCAAAGAACACATCGGCCCGTGCTTTAACAATGCCATGACCAGCTCTCTCCACCTCGCCGTCACCCTGGCTCTGTGTGTCATTGGCTACCTCCTCGGCTCTGTGTTGGGGGCCGTGCTGTTAACTGTTGTCTGGGTGGGCCTCGTCTACTACTGCTGCCATGAGCTTTATACAAGCCTTGTTGAAGAGAAACTCCGGACCGACATGCAGGACATCCCTGGGAATTATCAGAGCAGACCTGATGACTGTTTCTGGGTGGCTGAGGCTGAGGTTGATGGGAGGCCGCAAATCCTGGGTATCGTGGCTGTTTTGGCCAAACAAAGTGGGAAGGAAAGACACGGGGAACTCTTCAGAATGATTATCTCTCAGTCGTGTAGACGGATGGGCCTGGGCACCAGACTGACTCAGACTGTGATTGAGTATTGTAAAGAACGAGGTTTCTCCAAGGTGGAGCTGGAGACGAGTTCGACTCAGGCTGCAGCTGTGGCGCTGTATGAGAAACTGGGGTTTACCCTGGTCCTCACATACACTCCAACATATACTTCTGACTGGGTTGTACAACTGACAAGGGTCAAGTTTTTAAAAATGGAAAAACTGCTGTAGTCCTGAGTTATCTCTGATCAGATATGAATGTTTCTTCATCTGTCATCAATAAGACTTAACTGAAACCAAATTTCTCACACGTTGTCTCACAAAAACAAAACAAAGCCACATGTCAAGGTGGCCATGCATTAAAATCAGGGATGTATGACATATTGAGCATATAGGTTATAATCTAGATTATGATCAAGTGAATATTTGATTATCACGATAATACACCAATGGAAACTCAATACTGATAAAAACAACTGGTATAATACGATATAATGTACTTTATTGTCCCCGTAGGGAAATTTGTCTTTGACATCAGTGCTGCACGTTACCTGCTCCTACAAAAATCCCCACAAGAACACATAAATAAATAAGAAAAGTACAATAAAATAGTACACATTCATACAACACACAGCATACTCTTAAAGAGAGAGCACCATAACACTGTCCCAACCCTAACAGGCTATTTACTATTTAAAATTCTAATAGAGATCGGCACAAAGGGGTTTATAAAACAATTCAATTTACATGTGGGGACTCTGTACCTTCTTCCAGATGGTAAAAGTTCATACTCAGAGATCACAGAGAGGTAACATTTCCAATCTGAGCAAGTGCAGCAAAACTGACAAGAGTGTCAGATAAACGTCCAAACTCAGTCTCTAATCCTTTATTCTGGTTCTGGTTCTTTGACAGAGCAGACTGTTGTTTACAAATTAGGAAATATGTTATTGAGATTTATGACAATAATGAATGCCTACTATAAAAAGAAGTTCATTTAATTGTAAGCAGTAAGTTGGGAAGATGTGTTGGACTCTATTCTTAAAATAGGGGCACTTTCATACAAAGGTAGCTTTTGTAAGTAGTGCAATATATAGAGAACAGTTTCAGACATCCACACAGTCTTAAGAGTGAAGGAGGAGGAGTCTCAGCAGGTAAAATAAGTGAAACACCTCTATAGCTGTGTAAGACCTTCAAAGTTGGGAAAAAAATATCTACATCAACAGTAAAATATTTTTTTATTCCATCAAAATTCCTCATTTACAGGATGATTAGTGAGGAATACCAGCATTCATTACTGGCAACGTTTTTTTTCCCAAATCTTCCAGTACTATAAACCATAAAAAGACCTCTGAAGAATTCAGAAATAAGTCTGTAGTGCACTACTGACACCTGTGTTTTTCCTACATGACCAAATCTGATTTAAAGAGCCAATCATGACAATAAGTAAGTAAAATAAATATGGCAAATGCATATTTATCAGATTTTCAACAGGAAATCAAAATATCCATTTATGGAAGGAGGATTGGTCTTGTAAATTTCTGTTCATCGTTACAATATGCATGGTAAACAAAACAAATACGAATCTAGACAGATAAGAAAGATCTGATCAGCTCAGATTTAAATTCACTCTGAAAAAAACAGTACCTTCCCTGTAATCCAAAATCAACCCTGATGAACGATGAATCATCAGTAGAAATGTTGTCAGGCAGGCAGTGGATTTTCATTTCAAATAATGAACAACAGAGGGCGTCCTCTACCAAACACTACAACACTTGTAGGTGTTGAAGTGTTTGCAGGACATGATCATGAATAAATATGTGTTAGATATAATGTATGTACATATAATTGTTAATACAAATCACTAATGATATGGAAAGATTGCTGGGTCTAAATGTTCCAGCTGAGGCAGTCTATGGTATGAAAAGACTTAAACTCGAGAGTTCTTTTTCTGTGGTTCACATTTTGTATTTTCACAAAACTTATTTTAAATGTGTTTCTTATTGCCTCTTTAAGTTATATATAAATATATATATATATTTAAGAGTATAAAAAGCCCTTCATTAGAGCATCAGAGTCCTTTCTGTAGATGAGCCAGGTTTAGTCATACAGGACAATCTGCAGTCATGAAGTAATGTACATTATTGATCAGGGTATTTTTATCTACTGACTGAGCACCTCCTAACTCAAAGGCATATCTTTACTGATGACAGACAGAAGTCAGAAACCTGGGTTAATATTCAAGATAATGTGAATTGATATAATTTTAATTTCCTAATATAGATATTTTCCTGTTACAATAAGAGCTCCAAACCAAGAACATGAGACTAGAAATGGCCAATTGTTTTTAGTAGTGTACTTTTAATCTGCTGTACCCAAGAGGAAAATACTCTGCCATTCTACCAAAATACTACCGTATTCAGAGAGGGATCATTTGGGAAGTTGACACTTTTACTTTTTAGACTTAAAGTATATTTTGATGCTGATACTGGCTACTTCTAAAGCAGGGTTTATAATATAGCAGAGTACTTTTACACTCTAGACTAGTTTCCTACTTTTTCTAAAGTGAGAAAACTGTCCTAGTTTTCAACACTAAAGTTGTGGTTCATGCATCTTTTCATTGAGCAGGCATACTGTCCTTTTTGTACATGATGCGTCATTTGTCATTTGTTGTGCTGCTCAGTGTTTGCTAAAAAGACTTCCACTGATTCTTAACAAATAAAGTAGCATCTATATCCAGGGCAGTGTGTTTACTTAACCCAGGTTACTTGTGTTCATGTCAATCAGTCCTTTGACTCCAACACATGGAGTGTATTTCTTTATTTCACCACTGGGTGGTGCCAAATCTTTAATATCCCACTTCTCTGTTAGCCACTTGAAATTCAGTTTCAGATGGAATTCCTCATGCAGGTTATTACTTCATGGATAGGCTCTGACTTGAGAAGGAGCTCTCCTGTTATTACTGTGTATTCACTGTGAAGGATTCCTGTGTCCTTACAAAAAGAACATACTGTACAGGTATATGCCTAAGGTGAATGAATGATCGTAAAGCATGTGGATGATGGAGTAATAGTGGCTGTGTTAGGCATATAGACTGTATGAATAATGGACGTAATATCCGTGACGTCACCCATTTGTTCCTGAGCGCTGTTTTGAAGCAAATCGGCAGGGGCAGCCATATTTGTAATGCTGAACTCAACCAAACATTGGCTGTTTCCGAAACGGCCCGCTACATACTACTTACTAATGTAGTAGGCAGTAGGTATTGCCTACTACATACTGCGTTTGAATTTAGTATGTAGTATGGCTGTTCTGTTCGATCTGTCATTCAGTATGCTGGGTCAGACGTCACTGGATTTGCGGTTTCGGAATGCGGAAGTACACAACAGCGAAGCCGGTAGAGAAACTGCTTCTGTAGCATCCACTTATGATTTAAAAAGTTAGGAAGTGGTTTTTATGTAATTTGATAACTTCCACAGCACCCCAAAACAGATTTCCTCTCGTCAAAAAAAGAAGGAAAAAGAAAAAGCGAAACGAGCGCTGTGCATTGTGGGAAACAGTACGCGAGGCAGACTGGTCCGATGCATACTGTGAAATTTTCCCGAATAAGTAGACATCCGGGGAGTTTTGGCATACTGCAGATTTTGCTCTTGTTCACATACTACATACTACATACTGAATTTTGGCCAAATCAGTTCGTACTGCTAGTATAGTAGGCGGTTTCGGAAACAGCCTAAGTGTGAGGTAAAGAGGCGGGGTTTGAGCCTCCTAGCCAACAGCTACAGTGTTCCTGCCTGTCAATCAAGTCAGTCATGCCCTTAAATGGGCAAAACTCATAATCTTAAATTCTTCTGAACAGATGCGTTACAAAAAAATTTGTGTACAGTGTGTGTGCCGATAGAGAAATTAGCGACGTAGACCCAAGAAGTTTTTTGAACCAGGCTGTAAAAATGTTCAAAGATTGTCTTTTGTTGAATGGGTGTGTATGTGGTTTCTGGTGTTTCTGCAGCCAGTCTCAAGCAGACGCTCGATTAACTGCAGCTTATAACACTTCCGCGTAGGCTTCATATTTTGAGACCGGAGGTTGCCGCTTGGTTAAGCATTAACAAGCTCCAGCTTTCCAAAAATGACAAAATAAAACATGTCTACTTGATGATGTGAGTGTGTCATGTGGGCAGGACAGGAGGAAACATAAGTAAAAGAGTGCTGGATAGGGGTTGTAATAAATCTTGGGATGTCAGTTGTTGGGTCATTGTATCAGTCATCCTACACAAGGTGGAAGTATATGAATAAGTCAGCTCATGTAAATTTAAGTCTATATTTTGGCGGGTTAATTCAATGGTTGAAGTACTTTTGAAGCTTTAAATGCTTATTTGCGAAAATACTTGTTTACTGGTCTAAAATATTTTGGAGTTTCCCTCTCAAGGTACCTTTTTACTGAAGAAAGTTATAGACATGTACTTCCTGAGCATTTTGGATTCAGGACTGTTGCAGGGTTTTATACTTGAGTAGTGCTCCTTTTAATATTGAAATGTACAAACACATTGAACACTGATACTCATAATGTTGTTTTTTGTTTAACATTTCCAGACGATTTGGGTTTTTTTCCACTACCACTTCTGAGTCCCATGGATACACACACACACATATGCTCACACCTATTCCCTGTGTGTTTTTGTACTGACAAATTCAACCAGCAGCAGATCAGTCAGTTACTCATTCAGCAGGAGGTGTGGCTTCTTGCTGCATAAAATCATAATTGTATTAACATACTTGTTACAGTATGAAAAAACTTCTGAAATGATTCGCTCAGCCTTTATAACATTCATTATTTTATTTTCAATACCCCGTGATGTAATGTTGTTGCTTTGAGTCTTTCTGAGTCAAAAGAAATGTAAAAAGATGTAAATACAGTTTTATGTTTTTTAATGAGGTCATAGTCAGACAGTATGTTTTATCCTTTGGAACAGCTTCATATCTAATGTTTTTTTTCTTAATTACTGTCATTTATATTAACATATAAAACACAAGGAATACCTCTCAATATACCTCTCAATATATAAAAGCAGTCTAGAAAACACCAGAATTAACCATGACCTCAGTGCTAACTATGATTTAACTATGACAATGAAAAAACAACAAAATAATGGAATGATTATTGGAATGGTAAAAGCAGACTTTCAGGCAGCTACTGATGTTGAATCACACTTAATTGTCAAGGTGTAATCAATAACGTGGCCACTGAGTGTAGATAAAGCTCTCTGCAAGAAAATGTTGGACTGTTCCTTTAATGTACTCAGCATGTTTTGTAAGACTGTATGTGCTGGCCAGTAAGGTCTTTAAAATTCAGCTGTAAAATATCTGGATGAAGCTTTAATGATTGTCTTTATGGATGTCAACTTTATTCATATGTTATATACATTTTATGGATAGAGTAAAAAAAAAGTTAAAGTTCTTTCTCCTCTTGGGCAAACAGGTAGGAATGTTCATACTGATAAAGATTTTGTTGTTTCTGTAAATGTCATTTTCTTTCAGTGCATCCGGAGTTCATCTCTCTGATCTCCAAAAGCCCCCCGTCTTCACATCTCTGTACCCACAAAACCAACACGACTCTTGTTTTGAGTTCATCTTTACACACATTTCAGGTGAATGACACTTGGCAGCTCTCCAAAGCAAAGAGTGTGATTGAGAAACAAGAGGTAAAGTTAATCCTGCTGGTGTTATAACACTTGGCAGTGTTTTTGTGTGCTCTCTCTGCCCGTCAGAGGCTCTGAGTTCAACACTCGTGAAAAAAAAGCCAAACAAGATGGCAATATTGAATCTGTGTCAGTTGTTTGAGAGGCTGAGGGGACAAACATGTGAGGGTCTGATCTGTTGAAGGCTCTGTGTGAGAGTCAACGTATGGCATGTGCTCACAGTAAGAGATCAGAGATAGTGTACAAGCAGAAAAAAGCTGTTCACAGATGGGCTATATGAATCTCTGTAAACTATGAGTAGCACAGAGGCAAGTTACTTTGAGTTTCTAAATCCTAAAAAGAAAACTAAAGTGTAAAGAAAATGACTTCATTTAATGGAAGAAAAACAAGGAACAAGTAATGTCAAAGAAACAATGTCAGTAATGAGCAGGGGTGTGCCCAGCTGGATAGCCAAGGGTGTCACTGCTCCCCTTGAAATCTGATTGGCCACCCCAGGTGCAAATTTTAAGTTGGATTGGCTTGTGAGAGGCAGAAATTATATTAAAATCAATTTTGGAATACATTGCAACATCCTGCTTGTGGCTCTCTTTACATTTCAGGGTGGCACATTAATTTTGTAAGTACCTTAAAGGTGGTATATCATGCAAAATCGACTATGGTTCTCTACCTGAAATATGTGTCCCTGGCATGTCTACAAACCCCCCGTTAATGAAAAAAATCCATTCTGCCCCGTTCTGATTTCTCCACCTTTCTGTAAATGTGTGCTGAAACGAGCCGTTTCAGTTCTCCTTGTTTTTCATAAGTCACAACGCCATCCAGTCTGTAACGGAAGTCAGAGCTCGGAGCTTGTTCAGCCCATAGACTGTATAAAATACAACTCAACTCCTCCTCCGTTTTTCATTACCTGCACACATGTGCGCTAACAAGGAGCTTAGGAGGGAGGCATGCTAGTTGTAGGCTGTCTTAATAAACACAAATGTCGGTTTTAGTCCCCACGTCTGCAGATTTGAAGATGTAGTGGATGATTTTTATTTTTCATGGAAAAGTGCTAGCACTAGTTAGCACAGCCACATAACTACATGTTCGTAGCTGTGTACCAAGACACACGTCAACATACTGACAAATAAAACATTAAGAAACACAAAATCTGTGACCAATCGTTCAGAAAGGTCCTGCTGCAGGCGTCTCTCCGTCAGGGTCAGATTCTGGATCAAATTTAGAGGGTTGAAGTAACGCGGGTCTGAGAGCAGCCGTGTATATTCAGCCAACATGTAAACATTAGATCAACGTGCTGGAGAGCCGAGGCCACATCCACTTCTGGAGGGGGCGTGGTCAGAGAGCTCATTCTCATTTAAAGGCACAGACACAGAAAGCAGCCTGTTCTGAGCAGGGCTGAAAAAGAGGGGTTTACAGGCATGCCAAAATCTGATTTCAAAGTGTTTTTTTTGAGCAATAAACTTTAAAGACATGTTTTGGGGACCTCTTAGACCAATATATGTTGATGAAAAAGAGCATAATATGTCACCTTTAAAGCTGGGGTTGGTAGTCAGATGGAGATACACTTTTTGTTATACTGGTTCAAATTATCTTTATGTCCCGATGGCAACCAATACATAATGTGTTCTTAAAAAAGAGCAAAAAAGCCGCTATCTACAGCCAGAGTAAACCTGGAAAAACACCAACCAATCCCTGCCATCAGGAGCCAAATTATGAAACCAATCAAATCTGTCCTGCCGTTCTGCCCGCCTCCTGTGCGTACATTTCATGTTTGTTGGTGTTTTTAACTTTCACTATGATAATTTTTGGTGTTTTCTTACCGCTGAGTGAGACATGAGTTGACGTAGTACAAAACACAAACGATGTGCTGAGGACCGGTTTTGAATCAGTCACGATCATATGGTCACAAATCAGTGGCGCTCGTGCATGTGAGCGGGGGCGTCGTTTTTGAGGAGCTCCGATGGGAGGGGGGGAGGGGTTAGACGGAGTCCTGAGGAAATGCTACATTCAAATTCATGCTAGTTTTCCGTGACTACCAACCCTATTTTGAAGTTTTATTTTTGGGGCTTTTGCGCCTTTATTGGATATGAAAGCTGGAGAGTGACAGGAACTGCGGGAGCAGAGTGGGGGGGAGACATGCCGCAAATGGTCCAGGCCGGAAGTCAAACCTGCGACCACTGCAACGAAGACTGTAGCCTCTGTATATGGGGCACGCGCTTAGTGCTACACTGCCTTGGTAGTATGGAACCACGGGAGAGTATTGATAAACAAAAGAATAGAAAATATGAAAGATCTAAATTATTGATTAAAAACAGGCTCATAAAGTCAATAATTAAAAAACCAAGACATAGTTAAAAAAAAATGGAAGTTTATCTGAATGTAAAATGTGATGTACAATGTCATTGGACACATTTGGATAAAAATAATCTATCTTTTTCCTAGCAAATGATGGCCTTTTTCCACACTAAGTGAAAAAAATATCATTAAAAAAAGCCAGCTTCCTTAATAATAACAGTGTGAAATTACAACGTCCAAAGCTAAATACCCCAAAAATATTGCACAACATTACATAGCTCTTTGGTCCTTAGAGTGCAGAACACTTGATAATAATCAAAAACCTCTACTTTGTGATGAAATTAGCAAAAAAAAAAATAAGAAGGAAAAAAATGGGAGCAGAAAATGTTCCTACCCAAAAAATAAATGAATCCTAAACTATCCTGTAAAGGTTTTACATCAACTATTAAGTAATCCCAGCTCCACAGAGTAGTTCAACCTGCTTGCTTTTCACATGACACCATAGAGATTCAGTCCGTGGATCCACATGGTCAGTCACCACTATGACTTTAATAGTGCTTGATAACTTCCAGAATTTGTGTCAGACTCTTGATGGGCTCTGGGGATTTAACAGGCATCTACAAACTCTGAACAATATCCCAAAGGAGCGGAATAAGAGGTGAATTAATCATCTAATCTGGAGGAAAGATGTTTTAATGAAAACACTACAGAAATTCAAACATCCGGTGTCTTTGTTGGATGTGTTGAGGATCAATAATAACTGACCTCGCTCATGTCAGAACATCTGCTTCTCTTCTTATCAAAAGAAGGACGTTTAGTCCCAGAGGTATTGGGTTTGGGGCAGTGCTGTAACATTCCTCTCTTCCTTAGAGATATTTGGGAAGAGTTACATACATTTGAAATCTTTAAACCCCACTCACTGTAGATCTATTTGTAGACAATGTCAGAGGACTTGAATTGGACCCGTCTCAGATTCCTCTTTGGTGACTTTGATTTCACTTGGAGTTGAACACAGGGGACTTGAGTTCTTACTCAGACTCAGGGTTTGGTGACCTGACTACAACAGGGCCTTGAGGGACTCCATTAGGAATGCTTACTATGTTGAAATATTTCTAATTTAGTCCAGGGGTGACAGCAGCAAAGAGGTAAGCATCCAGGGATAAACGAGTATCTGTCAGTCAAACAGCTCTATGGCAGAAAGAGTTCAGGTAGGTGATCTGGAGAAGCTTACTCTTAGCTTGTGTAGCACGTACGTAGCTTTGTTAGCCGTTGAAGTCAGTCACGTGTTCAGATAAAAATCTAAAAACATAAAATGAAGAGGGTTGAAAATGAAGGTTTGGAGTAAAGGTGGGTATGAACCTGCTTTTTGATCAATTTCTTGTGATGGCTGCCTAATGTTGTAACTCAACAGGCAGCGGTCATGCACAAACATGTGTGCATGTGTCCATCAAATAGAACAGCATGTAAGGTTTCACAACAAGACTACCAGCTGCCCGGGCACAAATCTTTCTGTGCACAAAACAAATGCCCATTTAAACACACACACACCCATTTAAACACACACACACACACACACACACACACACATACACATACACACATACATATTAGTGCCAATATGTGTAACAGCTATTTGATCAGGTCACGTTGACAGATTGACCCTCTAATGATAAACAGACTCACATATTGTCTGTGCTCCACGGGAGGCAGCCGGCCCCAAGGCCCTGACTTCCTCTGCAGGCCGTTAAAAAAGAACACGGCTCGGGTCAAACAAATAAACACTCTGCCGACGACAAACAGAGGCCTGCCAATCGCCATGTTTACCATTTGTGTTTTTACCGTAAATGGACGGCAAGAACAAAATGTTTTTCTGACCGTGTGACCCTCTGAAACAAAAAGTTGATAAGGGATGAGTCAGTTTAGAAAAGGGACAGTCCAAAAAGTTTTACTCTTCTGTAGAGATGATGGACACCAACATACTGTAAATAAAAAAGGTATTTATGAAATTTAGAAGATCAAAGATAATCAAATTACACTAGCAACACATGAACAGAGTGCAATAACAACCAATGTTACCAAAATAAAAATAACGGATTTATTAAACGATTTTCAATTTAAAGTTGAATAATTAAAAAAATTCTAACTGAAATTTTAATAGTTTTGCAAAAAGTATCAAACGTGTCTCTGCTATTTTTTACCCCTGTGATATCTTTGTGAAATTCAAGTTTTACAATTATTTTTAATATATTTGCACACACATTTTAACATGCAATTTCATTATGGGTTATTAATATTTCATTCATTCAGAAAAAAAGTCCAGAATCATTTATGAAGCCTTTTTATAAATACTATGCTCTTCATTTTTACATTGTCATTATTAACTCTATTTTGTTCAAGGGAGTGTGTAATCCCAAAATTAAAATATATAAATGTGTGCATTTATCAGACATTTGAGGGTAAGCTTAAACCATGTAAATACTGTTTCTACATGCTAAATAGAAAACCAGAAATATGACCCTGACAGCTATTTTTTGACCTTGGAATAAGCAGCTGACACATATTTTTCCAAGTTTCCATGAGCTTGCCTGTATGAATATAATAACTTGTTTTCCTATGTTCCTCTTTTTCCTTTCTGTATGCTTTGAATGTTTATTCAAGCACTTGGACTTCCCCTGCTGTCAAAGGTTAGATACAGATGTACTGGCCTTGTCTTAATCAACAGTCAAAGTTGACTTAGTCACTTACAGATGTTATCAGAGCATCAAAAGACCCTTTATCAGTTGTTATCACCACTATTCCAGTGCTTAAGATGAGGCTTACTGCAGCTACCAAGGCCAGAATCATCTGTTATTGCCATCAGCTGTGATAAATACTTGATTCTGATTGGTCAGAACCCCATAACAGTGGTGATCAATTCTCAACAGCTCGAGTGCAGCCAAGGACAACCTGATCACACACGTCATATCAAATCAATCTGCGTGAAGGAGTTCAGCATATTGTACCTCTGCTTGTTGGCACTGTGGCAACTCATGCGTCAGGAAATAATGAGTCACAGAGTACAGATGTGAGAGCCCCCTGAGGAGCTACTGGACCCCAAACATCTCTGATAGGAGACAATAGAGCAAGATCCTGCTGAGCTGGTGAGAGCATCTCTTAGTTGCCCAATGCTGCAAAGGAACTTCGACCAGAAGCGGTAGTGATAGCGACAATGTGAAGGTGTGTCAGCTACAGAGAAGGGGAGATGAATGAGGACAGAAAATACTAACACTAACATTACTGCAGAAGTCCTGTTCCCCTTGTCTAATGTTACCTTTAAAGACAATTTTCTCTTTATTGGGAATAAAAAAAAAGAAGCAGGCTAAAGTTTATCCTAACTGTGGTCTAACATGTTCAGTTTCATGTTTATTCACTCTGTAAGCGATTGAAGCATTACCAGCTGTGAAATAAGTGGGGGAACTTTTTCAACTGTATAAATACATCATTTTTTAGTCAACAAATGGTCCTTGAATCAATACTTGATGTCAACTTGTTGATGTCTTGAGTCGTTAGCCGGGTAATGAGGTGGATAATACAGATTATAATTCCTTCAGGGTGAGATGGTCCTGCTCACCATGACAGGATTCTGATTAATCACCCATTTACTTTACATGATCCCTCATTTAGCATCACAACCTCCACAGCCATGTCCGCATCAACAAATGGGGGAAATTAGAACTGATTTATTAACATTTTGAATTATAGATTACTAATTGTTAAACATTTATGAGCAGGAGCAGCATGAAACAAATAATGTCCCACGTGGGGACGGGTCTTGGTCTTATTAGTGATAGTTTACATTTCTTGACCAATCTATCCACCACAACAGCATCTTGTTCTTAACATTACACAGCTGATTCCCCTCATTTTCAACCCACAGACAGGTCATATGAGTGGAAGCAGCCTGAGTGAAGACGTCCATGAGCTTGTGATGTGTGGCTTCGAAGCTTTGAATTTGGCCTTGTGGCCATTGGCGTATTTGTTTTTTGGAGCCAGAGGGGATCAAAGCTATACAGTCTCTGCCCAACACCAGCTAATAATCTGATGGATTAGATGGCTTACCCAGGTGTTTTCTTCAAAATGTGAAAAACGTGATGCCATCTCCGTTGGTAGATGACCAGAGTAGTTTAAATCTAAAGGGCAGAAAAAGTACTTGAAATGTAATAACCTTGCTGCTCCTCTAAACACATGTCTGGCAGAGGAGTGACCGTGGGCGAACAAAACAAATCTGCTATCTTAGAATTGCTTATTTTTTTCATCACCACAGTTCAATGTCTTCTCTGAGCGAAAAGGCAAACAACAACCCAGACTCCAACTCACAACTCCACCAAAATGTGATCTTTTAACTCAGTTTGCTTCCGCCCTGCCACATATGGTAACTGAACAAGGATGACGGCCGTGACAGCAGGCCCCACAGAGGCTTCACGTAATGCTGAACAGAGGTAATTTAACTTTTACTGCACTCTCTTTTAGAGAAAATGACTTCGGCTGTAGCGAAATGATATTTACCACCCAATAAACTGTCACTGATTTATTATCAAGAGTAAGTACACCTCACTACTTTTACAAGAAACTTTAACCAGCAGTTAGACCACTTTAAGTATTCTTCTTATTACAGAAATCTAGGCAACAGAGACATGAAATGCCTCCCTCAAACTTGCAGCTTGTTCTGTACACAGTCTGAAAGTGACCACAACAAGTTGACTGCTACAGAGCGCAGATCAGAGTCCTCCCTCCCCATAGACCTTGAGGAGGTGGTTCATGGAGAAATCGATGCAGTTAAATGAAATACAGTAGCAGAAAAACAGAATTTGGGAAGAGGGGGAGACATGGAGAGAGACAGAGAGGGTCGTTCAAACACACACACACCCACGCACCCACACACAGATATGTTAGGGTGATTACGCACCGAGGGGTTAATGATCAGATGGACAGCCTCATTGATGTGTAATAACATCTGCAGAGAGGTCAGTCACTCTGTGGCCCTGCTGGCCTGCACAAATCATCTGACATGGACACAGAGTGTGCCTCAACACACACACACACACACACACACACGCATACACATCGTGCACAGTTTTTCATCAACAGTGTGTATTTACGTTCTTTAAAAAATCAAGTTCTAACTGAGGTCCAATCACATCCCACATGTTGTTATTGTTGAAAACAAGTATCTGCAGTTCAATCAATTAGAGCACGGTATCAATAATGTCCACATGCCTTCAAACTGCCCATTACCTTCAGGATTATAATAATAAAAACAGCTCACTCAATATTTCATCTTTAATGCCTCACTTTTTTTTTCAAAGTCGTCCCACCACATGCACCATGTCCCGTTTTTATTTAACTTATAATGAGTAAGGAATGATCGTTATTTCTCAAAGAACTCTGATATTCATTGATAGTAAGGACGGGCATTTCAAGCGCAAACATTATTCAATAGTTACTATTCAACAGTAGTTCCAATAAGAGTAATATGCCCTACTGGTGGTTTTATTTGCTTTCCATCAGCAGAAACAGCTTTAAACTTCTCGCAGCAGCTTTAACATGGAGTGAGTTTGTTATCGAGGCTAAGCCATCTTTTTTTTTTTTTTTTACTGTATTGTCAGAATTGAGCCTCCAAACATAACAAACCTTTTCCAGTAAAGCTGAAAACATTACATCCCTGAGCCATGGAGGGTTATTAACAGCCTGACTGGATATCCACTCAAGTAGAAAACAGCAACACATCTGAAGAATGACTCAAAACTTTTTATGTGTTACGAGAAAAAAGAGGAGATTAAATATTTTTTATAGGAGTCTGTTATGTTGAACTCAGTTTGAACCTAGAAAGGAGAAAACACAATTTAAAGGATCAGATTTAAGGATTTAGAAAACATTATTACAGGTGTGAATTGATGGTAAGTATCCAAACCAAACCATTACTCTGTGTGATTTACAACCACCTATAGCACTTAAGCAAATCCTTTTTTATAGCCCAGTTTTAATGATGGAATAAAGAGCCTTTTTAGATCGCCACCTCCCTTTCTTAATCTACCAAGTTTTGCACAAAAAAAAAGTACGTTCCTGTGTGAACTTTTAACTTCTGCAGACACCAAAAGATAACTTTATGACCTGTGACACTTCATCAGTGGTTGGCCTGACTTGTTGGCAGTGAACAAATGAATATATTTTTCTTTTCAGGCTGTTACTTCGAGGGATTTTGAGGTTGTGGGGACGTCTATGTTTTTAAGTATTTAAAAATTAAACTATAATACAAAAACATAACAGAAATTTGTGCAAAATATGTGCATAAAATCATGTTTTGACCCCTCATCATTTGAGTTATCCTAGGATACTTTTGGAGCACATGATCATGTTTGAATAAACAATAATGTTGACAGAGCTATTGAACAGTAAATACATTTAACCTGTATAGTATAGGACCTTCCTTTCTTTCTTTGCTTTTCCCTCTCTCTCCCTGTCTTCATTTCATTGTGTTTCATGTTGGCCCCTTAAAATCGTTAGACGAGCAGGGAGCAGGATTTAGTGGCATCTAGTGGTTTGCTTACAGATTGCAACCATCTCATAACAGCTCCTCTCCCCCTTCCATGCCAAGTGTTGGCAGCAAAACTTACTAAAACTGCAAACAGCCAGGGTTTTGTTTGTCCTTCTGGGCTATTGTAGAAACACGCCTGTGCAACTAGGGAGTTGCATGTAAGCAAAAGCTTTAAAGTATAAATGGATTGTGGCCAATGACAGCACAAGAATTGTGCATCATTTGTCCCTGCTATCTGCTCTATCTAAAGGTCTTGTATGCAGACATGATTGGTGCACAGTGATGCTATCAGCCCTGCAGTGCAGTTTGTAAAGCATTAAACCCTTTGCACATGCTTTATGAATTACAGAGGCTTTTTGGCTCATTTGCACAGGTTTAGTGGGTGCAAAAGCCATGTAATCCTTTTCTTAATGAGGCCCTCAGTGCAACACACTCTGTGTTATTCATGCTTATTCATGCTCTGTATGTGAGCTGTGTTAAATTGCATTGTCCCTATCAAACAGCACAGTACATTCAAATTCAGCATGGCAAAATACATCAATTCTTATTATCAGGTGACTGTTAAGATCCTGAATAATGAAAAACATGTTTTTGCTTCCCTATACTAAAATACTTTAGTCATCCTCCAACCAAGCAACCCTGAAAATGTAGAAGCAAAAAAGCATCTTCTGTAGCCAACCTAATGGGAAAACACAGCTTCTACGAGGCTTTTTGAATATGCTCCTGCGGTGATTCGCTGGCCATGCATGCAAAACCCCCTCCCGAACCCCTAGCATGTCTTCTTCCTCCTACATCATTGTGGTTGTGCATCAGTGTTGCAGAGTCAAGATGTCAAAGGTTAGAGCCAGACACACCAACTGCTCTTTCCCCCAACAGGGGACAAATAAAGTATATCTTATCTTATGGTTGCAAAAAAACACAACAAATGTCTATAGTCTGTCCCGGCATCTGAGGACCAAAGAAAACATACGTTGCTTTTTATTCTTTAGAACAAACAGTTGATGCAAATTTGTTTGTGCCAATCTCTTCAAATCACAAGGGCTGACTTGATAAAGTGACACACCAAGAAAATGTACCACCCATGAGACATGCTGTTGTAACTGTCGCTGGATCACTTTAACAGTAACCTAATCTGTTCAAGTCAGATTCTGGATTATATATATAGTGTACTGGGGCAGGTTCTTCTGGAGCGCTTGCCATGTGTGTTTTGGTGTTTTTCCGTCTCTGCATCCATCTGCACTGGTGTGTTCATCAGACAACACCCTGGCAGCCAATTAGTGCAGCGCCTCATTTTTACAACATGCCAACCAGTAAGATTTCTGCACAGGTAACGAGGTTAGAAACTGAAGTGCTGCAGATCCTCCGCAGAGGCTGAATTTGTGATGTTCATGTAACTGAATTCAAAATCTTGCTTCAAACGCTTATGTCAGTAAGTGTTACCGTAAGTTTGTTAAACCTAAGAGGTTTATATATAACTATTTGCATACATTGCTGTATGATCTGAGCCTACTTGTTAGTTGTAGTAACGCACAGATAAGATGCTGGTGCAGTCATGACTCAATGAACATCTACAAAACATGATACAGATACAGATACAGTATGTGCTCTCTGCTGCTGGGTTGACTAAGGTTAGAGGTGATTCAAAGCAGAAGGCACTGCATGTTATCACTGTCACATCCACACAACTGTATGTTGAGGCCACCATTGGCAAAGTGTGTACATTTGTGTGAGAGTGTGTGAGGGAGTGCATGTATGTGTGTGGGTGGGGATCACTTTCCACCCTGTTGGCACAGGCGAGGTCGACCGGTGCATGTTTTTTAGCTCATTCACTCATTTACTTACCACCGCCACCCCTTTCACCCTTTACACACACACACACACGTACACACACACAGAGACACACACATGGAGACACACACATAGAGACACACACATAGAGACACACAAACACACACACACACACACACACACACAAACTGAGGTTGTAAGAGTTCAGAGCAGGCTACACAAGGACCCCTCTGAACTCAACAAGTCGACTCCTTTCCAACGAATATCTCACCTCACTTGCACAGCTCATAACACAGCAGAGTCTCCTAGCCCTCCTTATCCTGAACACACACAGTCACACACATAAAAACACATGTTAATATACTTCCCCTTTTTCCAAAACAACTGTGTAAGCCCTGCCCCGGCGTACTAAAAAGCATTTTAAAACCCTCTTTTGATCAGGCTGGATGACCTCGGGGCTTTGTTTCTCTGCGACATCAACACACGGCGTCAGCTCGGCCTGCGTCCCGGCACCAAAGCCAGACAGATGTTGTAACAACCAGGCTGAGTGATGAGCTGGTTGAAACCACATCAGACTTTGTAAACACGGATGAAAATGATTGAAAAATGGGGACATGGAAAAAACAAGAGGAAGAAGCCAGGGAATGGTGCATAATCACGTAAACCGTCACGCATGGATCATCTGAACACATGTTGACATTATCATGTGGGGTACAAGTTTCCGTACACACCTTCATCTGGCTGTGGGAAAGTCAATATGGTAAATTTGATTCAAGCACTTTCAAGCAAGGGACTCTATGAGTTAGTGTTATGCAAGGGTTGGACATTCATATATGAAAAGTCTGCCAAATAATACCCTAAAGAGCTGACAGATTCACACCAGGACACCTTAAGAAGGAAAAGACAAAAAAGTTGATTAAAATATGTGGCGAAATATTTGTGTATCTTCTTTAGAAAGTCTGACATTTGGCAAATCCACCGACTTTTATTCTACCTGTGGTTTGAGCAACAGAGCCCAACTAGCTAGCTTCTTTCCCCTGCTTGTAGTATTTACGTTGGGCTAACTCTTTTGTTCCCACTGCTATCAGGCTGATAGATGCCGACAGCATTAACCGACATATATGCCTATGCCTATTGTTGTAATTCCCTTTTTATGGCACACACCTATCAGCCATAACATAGGCCCCCTTCTCGTCAGTTCAAGGACAAAACAGCCCTGCCCTGATAGGACATGGACTCCACCAGATCTCTAAAGGTATGTTGTGATATCTGGCCTCAAGAATTTGGAAGCAGATCCTTTAGTTATCAATTACTACCTATTGTTTGACGTTAAGTAATGGTTAAAAACTCCATCATGACAAAGATGGGAAAAACGTAACAATACAAAATATGGAAGGAGTTAGCTATTTAAACACAGACATATATAGCATACATACATTACTTTAACTTACCCTGGACAAAGTGGTCACCACACATACGGGCAAAACCCGACTCTGCTCCTCCTGACCATAAACGAAGGTTTGCTATCTACTGCTTTCGGCGTTTTTCTGAGAGTTTTTTGCATTTTCACCCCTGTGAGCCAATACCATTGGGACACGATAAAACTTGGCAACTTCTCTTTTTTTGATTGGTTAGGGAAACCGTAAAAAACGCAAACCTTAGGCATTTTTCATGTGTTAAATGTTTCTGCGCCGACTGCTGCAAATCACTTCCTGACCCCCATCTGCATTTCGTGCCACTGCCACGCAACGGAAATGGCGTCATATGCAAACAAGCTAGTACTTTTTTCAACAATTTGAGCTACAGTAGCTCTTCTGTTGAACTGGACCACACAGGCTTTGCTTCTCACCGGCACCAACAAGCTTTGGTCACTCACGGCCCTGTCACTGGTTCGCCTGTTGTCCTTTCATGGATCACTTTTGGTAGGGATTGACCAAAAAAGAACAAGAAACAAGAGCACCCCACGCAAGCTTCAGTTCAAGTCACTCACTTCCTTACACCCGCCCATTTTTTCTGCCTCCAACATCTCAACTTTGAGGTCAAAATATCACCTGTCCCAACCAGGTGCCACTGCAACAGAATAGTCAACGTTATCACTCAATCTGTCGCTGGTCATACTGCAAAGGCTGATTGGTACAGCTCCCCATAACAGATCTGTTGTTAAGTTCTGTGCAAACTTTTCAAAAAAGAATGGTCAAGAGGTGATTGATGGTGAATGGGTGGTTGCAAATTAGAATGCCGACAGATGTGAAGCTGTGGCTCTTTTGCCACAGTGTCAACAGGCAGTGGTGAAACTTGGTGGACTCCTTTCCAGGGATTGGTTTTGTATGATGTGTGTGATCCCTCGTGTCACTTATGCTATTGTTAATATATGACAACGAGTAATTAATTAAAGCTGCTGTTGGTAGTCGTGATATAAACATCAGTTCTGAGAGAGATTTGAGATACTAGAACAGTGGGTTGACTTTTCTCCAGTCACTCACACTGTCTGAATTAATCCTACCTGTATCAGCTTGTGGTTGTGTATGAAAATAATCAGTAGATTAATGTTAACTTTATCTCAGAGCCAGCTGTGGTCTGTGGCTATAACTTAGCTTATACTCAGTCAAACCTGCACTGTGTTCAGTCCAAAAACTGAGGATGACGTCCCTAAATGCATGCTACTTGTTTGTTGTTGTGTTTATCTCATGTAACAGATGAGCTGCAGGAGCAGCCAGTGTGAAAAACAAACTCACACACATTCTGCTAAAAGAACAGTGTGCACATGTTGTGATCAGTTGCATCCCTAATAAAGTCAAAAGAACTCACTTTCCCGGGGAACTGAGGGCAACGAAAGAGAACAACATGGGTTGAAAAAGAGTTGATGGCTTCAACACACTGACCCAGAGAAACATAAATTCAAGGTCTGACCTGAAGGAAAACATTGTAGAGAACATAAAACACTTTAAAGGGTCTCTTTAATGTGTTGTATTAAGAGGATATTAAGGAACATTGAGGAACATTGGACCCTGGGTAGTAATGCTTCCATTATGGCCAGAATAATAGTAGCTCTCCAACATCTGGAAATGCAAATCAAACACACACACACACACACACACACACACACACACACACACACACACACACACACACACACACACACACACACACACACACACATTCCTGCGGCTGAGGGTTACAGGAGTTCAAGTACTTCTATATATTACTGTTGAGCCTGATACTATTTGTTAGAGTTAGGGCAGTCAGCGTTAATGCATTAACTGTAATGTGATTAAGGTTTGAATTAACACATTAATTATTTTATACCATGTGCTGTTATATTTCCCCCTTGGCTCAACATGGCTAAGACAATGCTGTCTGCCTGCTCTTGCTGCTGCCTTGACGGAGAAGTTACCACTGCACTTTTGAATGGTACATTTCACTTTCTAAAAAACTCCCAGAGGCTCAATTGACAAGTCAAAAGTTGGATGCACTTTGGATGGAATGATGTTACACCAACGTACTTTGACTTTGCACTACCACCTGCAAGCTAAGGATACAGCCATTCAGACTGATGTCAAAAAAAGCATCACAAAAGCCAGCAGAGCACTCAGGTTGGCAAAGTGTGACCATTAAGCTGCCTTAAAGCGGCTGTTGGTAGGAATGTTGTAAAAAACTTTACTTATTTTCTTCTGGGTTTGGAGACAAGGTCATAATACCCATTGGTACTCATCGGCAAGTGGAGTAATTTGAGACTAATGCGAAATCTCTGCGTTTTCCAATGCCTTTGTATGAAGCAATGTTATTATTCCCCTCGTTCCCGTTATGACGGACCAATCATAGCTAATCTCCAATCCTCTGTCCTGATTGGTTAAGGGGCTGCCCCTACTACGTCCTCCGAATGGTTATTAGTCTGGCACTATCATGACTGCACACACCGATCTGTGTTGGGGGGCTAAGAGGACATCCGGTTGGGAGGGATAGTGTTGACAGTCGAAGTCCCTCTCTCTGAACAGATGTTTACTATGTGACTAACAACAGCAGCTTTAAGGTTGTGAGGAATAGTTTGAACTAAAAACTGGAACTGCATGAAACAGAGAAGGAACCAAACTGGGACTCCTGAAAAGTGCAAGCAGTGTTGCATTAACCAGGGCTCATTGGACGTCACCATACTGGCGCTGATTGGACATTCTGTACATGCAGTCCTGCATATTTTTTAATGTGTAACAGTGTTTCCTTATAGGAATATCAGAAGTAAACACTGTATTTCATAGAATGTGCACTATGAAGCTCTCCCTTACCTCTCAAGTTATGATATCAGACCACACTGGTGTAGAAATTTATTTCCATTTTTTGGATAATAAATCTAAAAGTCAAGACTTTTAAGTACATTTCACTGCAGTTATTTGGTTCCCAAATCAAGACACTGGTGAAAAATGTTTACGTTTTTAATATGGACATGAAAAATGTTTTGAAATGAAAAATAACGAAGTGTCAAACATGCAATCAAAAATGTGATTGATCCTGCTTTAGATACATGAATGGTTTGACAGCCTCAGTTAGAATCTGTGATAGGACTTTCAAAGTGGACTACACAGAGAAGGTTGTTTTTCGTCTGTTATTTTTGGATAAGTCACAGAGTGTTCCTCAAAGTCCCTCATTAAGTGTTCTCAGCAGCGGAAACACAAATAACAACCATCTATTGACAACCCAGAGGGCTCGTTTGCCTATGTAATGAGCAAGTTTGGCTCTGCTGATTTATTTTCTTATCCCTCCATCTCTGTTCCATACCATTTACTCTAATAGCTCCAATAAATCTGTATGAGCAGAGATCAAAACATGCCTTGCACAACTCATTCTACCAAAGTAAAAGTATTTGCAATAACATGTTCTGCCTTCATCTTTGCCCACAAGTGAACTCCCACACCCAGAAATAAAAACACGACACTTTCCCCCTAAGAGGGAGGTTGGTTTGAGCTACTGCAGTGTCTCAACACGCTTGTTTTGATGGTTTTAATCCTCATTTCCGAGTTCCTCTCCTTGTGTTTACTACGTCATTGAGCAATGTGGTTCTTTTCCCAATGAATCTTAATATTGTTACAGTACACTCAGGAATGTTTTTCACCTAGTGAGCAGCAGGGTGTGTTCACATCTCTTTGCTTTGCTCTTTGCATGTTCCTGAAAAGCCTCCTTTTGAGGCCCTGCTGTTTTTACTCACTCTCTCTTTCTGAATGAGACATAGCACATGCCATAAGTCATGCACGAGTGGGGCGCCCAGCTTTTCCTGGAAATGTGCTTTAGAGCTTTTTCTGTGCAGCCCGGGTCTCTGGTTGTTATTGAAGCAGATGTTAAACGAGTTCAGAAGTTTCCGTCATTCTGTAGTAAACAACACTTTACTCCAACGAGGAGGTGTTATGCTCTTCTCTTTGACACAATTTCAACCCCTCCCTCTCTCTTTCTCTCTCAAACACACATACGCTCTAAATAAAGAACGATATCCAGGGGGGTTATATGGAGGTGAATCATATCTGAAGTGTTCCTATCAGTTCAGCCAGCTCATATGTGTACAGACTTATATTATGTATGCACACTATGTGCAGACAAGTTATATGGCATCCACTGACGCCGTCAGTGCCAGTAAACATCCACCGGGAAGAGATTGGGAAGTGATGAAATTCCTCTGAACCAAAACCACATCAGTTAGGAGACCCTGAACAGTCATCCCTGCAAGAAACTAATAAAATGCCTTAACCCAATGTGAGGAGTTCAAAGAGAAGGGAAAAGATGGCTTTGAAATCAGAAGAGAAAAGAAATTGGCAATTTTTCCAAAGCAACATTGTCAATTTAAGTTTAAAAGATAAAGGTTTAATTTAGTTTTTCTTTCTTTCTTTTCTTTTCCTATTTATTTTTCAAGTAATTTAATAATTCTATATTTATTTATTTATTACTATGGTTTTTTTTCTTAATTTAATTTAATTTAATTCAATTTAATTCAATTTAATTTATTTATTATTATTATTATTATTGCTGTTTTTGTTGCTTTGGTTTTGTGTTGTCTCTTGTAGTCTGACACAAACCAAAACAACACTGGATTAAGGTGAATAGTCAGTAAATGTTTACTTCCATGAGTCACCTAAATGAGAGCTTCCATTGGGATTTGGAGGCATCAGTATCTCGTTCATTCAGAAAAACTTAGGCATTTATTTTCTCAAGTGAACTCAATAATCTTTGGTATGTTTCAGCTGATGCTCTTTTTAGTAAAGTTCCTTTTTTGTAACTGAATTACTTTGTGAGCTAAGCAGAAGCTTAATTTTTAAAATCTCAGACAACCAAGCCCTTGCACAAAATCAAGAGCATGATCTTTGGACTATTACCCATTTAGATTTTTATACTGTCCTCGAAGCAATTTTGGGCATCATATAATGTAAATTATCAAAAATATAACCACCGGATCCATCTGGTATACAACAGTAAGCTACGAAACATCAGCTTTAAAACATAAGATTAGTGGCTTAAGCAGGGTACACACGGCAAGATAATCTAGCTGATTACGGGACAGATAACTTGATGGTTCTTAAGATAATCATGTCAGAATTCCCTGTGGTGTGAAGTTGCTAAGAGTGATTTCACTCCACCTGATCGCCACCCCGAACATTGGACACATTCACTATCAATGTCTTACAATCAAGTATCTTAAAATGTGGAGGAAACACTGAGGACAGACAAGCTAGTACTCTCTGGATTGTAAGGGAACACAATGACAGCCAATCAGGAAGCAAGCTGACCGAAGAAGGAAGCACAACAAACGCAGCCATTGCGACAATAGTGTGCCTGTATCATTAAGTCCAGTGGAGGACAAAAATGGAGGACAAACTTGTTGATGTGTGACAGAAGCATGAGTGTTTACATAATGTGTGCTGTAAAACAAATCACAATGAAACTACGAAAGAGAGGAACTGGACAGAAATTGCTAACACAATGGATGCTAAGCAGCTAGCAATAGCTTGACAACCATTGTAGCTTCCTGCTTGGTCCACCATGTTTGTTTACTCTAAAGTTGACAACAAGAGACTTTGTACGATTTCCATTTACAAGAGCCAGGACCACAGACTGTGTAATTAATGGACGTAGTATCTGTGACATCACCCATCTGCTCCCGAGTGATGTTTTGAAGCCACTCGTCATCGGGAGCCGTATTGGAAATGATGAACTCAACCAGGCATAGTCTGAGGTAAAGAGGTGGGCTTTGAGCCTCTCAGCAAACAGCTACAGTGTTCCCGCCTGTCAGTCAAGTCAGTCATGTCCTTATTTGGGCAAAACTCGTAATCTTAATATCTTCTGAACTGTTGCATTAGAAAATTTTCACCCCTTGTACAGTGTATGACGATAGAGAAATTAGCTAGGTAGACCCAAGCCGTTTTTTGGACCAGGCTGCAAACATGATTGTTATTGCTGTAAAGATCCTCTTCTTTGAATTGGTGTGTATGTGGTTTCCGGTGTTTCTGCAGCCAGCCTCAAGCGGATACTTGATGAATTGCAGTCTATAACACTTCCGCATGGGCTTCATATTTTGAGACCGGAGGTTGCCGCTTGGTCAGGACTCTGGTTGCTAGTGAATGTAATCTGTCAGTGTGTGGTTTGCTGTGTCGGCCATATTGTTGCACTTCACACTCTATAAGAACAAAACCGGTTCAGTCAGTGTTTTGCTCGGTGGCAATAAGGGTCAGCTGAAGGATGTTTTCTTTGAAGCTCAAACTTGATGTCAATCTTGTTTTGCAAACCTCTTTGTGTACTTTCTTGCTCGGCCTCTTTTGAATGCCCACCAGCAGGCAGGCTGACAGGACACCGGTGCATGATGACATCCACCAGGAGCTTGTGTTTATAATGATAAGATAAGGGCGATGAGTTTGTGGGGCCATGGGGGTATACTGTATCTTGGGGTCAAAACTTTGACAAATTTACCTCTGAGGCTCAGGTCAGCCGAGAGGTCAAAGTGTACCAGAGTGTGCCAACGATGTAATCAACGAGTTGATACGGGGCCATTGGCAGCAGAGTGACGTAACATCCGTAGAGTCGTCTTATAGAATCATCTTAAAGTCTAATATGTATTTAATCACTTAGATTTAGTGTATAAGCGGCATGAGGAGCACCAACTGTTGTCAGTGACTTTAAACAAACTTAGATGAGATGACATTACATCATTCTCATGGTCTTGGTGCAGGACTTTGCTTTTTTTGTGTACAGAACAAACAGAAACAAATAATAAACTTCACTCCAAAGAGCTTTGCTGCACCAGCTGACCTCGTCAAATACAGCTGCTATTGCACTCTTTCATTAACTGGCCTTTAAATTCTACAGACAGACATACCTGTTAACTTATTGGCTCAATGCATGCAAAAAGTAGGGGAGCACAACCTCATTCTCCCATGATAAAATCTATACTCATACAGCAAACTTTAACCTTTTTATACAACTAGTCATGTTCTTCTTTGACGTATCTGTGTTATGGGCCAATTAAAGGAGCTTACAAATCTCTTCAGAGAGCTCCACCTGGGGTGTCGGAGCATTGCACTCTTTATTTAGTCCAGGTCCTCAAGAAACATAAATTGAAGCAACGTTTAGTTTTGATTTGGTCAGCTTGGAGTATCGAAGGTCTCCATTATGTTTGCACTGATGGAGACATGTTTAAAAATGCTCAGTGTGAAGACATTGGCCGTTAAATTGGAACTGTGTCTACTTATGGCACCTTTTGAAAGGCTTTAGTAACAACTGGGAAGTGATTTCAACTTATTCAAAATTATTGGGGTACTGTTGGCCTAGTGGTCCAAGCGTGCACCCAATATACAGAGGCTATAGTCCTCGTCGCAGCGGTTGTGGGTTCGACTCCTGGCTCTGACCATCTGCTGCATGTCTTTCCCCCCCTCTCTGCTCCCAACATTTCCTGTCTCTCTTCAGCTGTTCTATCAAATAAAGGCAAAAATGAGCCAAAAATATGAAAGAAAAAAGAAAAAAACTTATCAAAGTTATAAACCATCAGTATCTAAATCTAAATTTCAGTCAACTAGCAGAATATCAGTGTTACTCAAGGAACTCGTTTCAGAGAAATACAGATGCAAGTTAAAAAGTAACTTAAACTTGCTAAAGCAAGCTTCTACAACTACTAATACCTGTCTCACAACAATCACCTCTCTCTTTATATATCTTTTTCCCTCTTTCCAACGCCATCTGTCTAGCATGATTCTGGTTCTGCTCGAGGTTTCTGCCTGTCAAAGGAAGTTTGTCCCTGCCGCTGTAACTTGCTAAATGCTACAAAGTGTTCTGCTCATAGTGGATTAAGATGAGATCAGACTGAGTCCTGTCTGTGAGAGGGGACTGGATCTTATCCTGTCTTGACACCCATGTTGGGTGTTTGTTAATATTTTAACAGAGTACGGTCTAGACCTGCTCTGTTTGTAAAGCGTCTTCCGATAAGATTGGTTGTGATTTGGGGATATATAAGTAAAGATTGATTGATTAAAGCAAGTATAAGGACAGAGTGGAGATGTTGAGTGCTAACTCACACCACGATTGGAAAAGGATTATGTCAATGATGGAAATGCAAGCTAAGAACTGTCCAATTTCCCTTAATAACAAGCCTGACCGTGAACTTTCTAGAGAATTAAACACTTTTTATAATCGTTTTAATTTGGAGTTGTCAGTTTTAAGGATTCCTAGTCAAAGTGGTGTCTTTGTGCCATAACCTCTTCTAGGCTGGAGAGTAAGGAGAGAGGCATAACAGGTCAGGTTCTTAATACTGTGCAGAAAAGTTGGCCTACATATTGCTTTATTTTCAACCTCTCACTGTTTCCCCACAAGGTTCCGTAGTCTTTGAAATGATTGAATCTTTGCTCCCTGGCCAAAAGTCAAACCCTGCAGTCACTAAATGACTTTAGACCCGGAGCACTCAGCGCTTGTCACAAATGTTTTGAGAAGATTGTGAAAGGAGAGCTACTGAATGCTGCTCAAGACCAACTGGGTCCTCTCCAGTTTGCTAACAGGTTGGACAGGGGCGTTCCCAATGCACTATCCCTGTATTGAGTATGATCTTATCTCATCCTGAGAATACCCTGTCCTTTGTATGTTCTGGTATTATTGATTTCTCATCAGCATTTAATTGCATTCAGCCTCACACCCTTGCAGAAAGATCACAGAGCACACACAACATATATCCTGGTCAGATTCGTTGGCTGCTGGATTTTTTTCACCTGTTAGGTCTCAGCGTGTGAGGCTGATCCGTGTTCTATCAGAGGTTATTTTATCTTCCACTGGGTCTCCTCAGGACTGCGTCCTCTCGGATCTTTTATTTGTTTTGTTCACCAATTGGTGCCGCAGCCAGCATGTGGTTCATCACTTTATTAGGTTTGCTGACGACGTTTGCTCCTTTATGATGATCCCAATCATGGTCCTGTTCTTGGTGAGTTTACCAACTGGTGTGAAACCTTATTCTTAGCATCAATGTAGCAAAAACTAAAGAGATGACGGTTGATTTCAGGAAGACTCCTATTGTCTTATCTCAAGTTGTAATTAGCGGTCAGGCAGTAGAGTGTGTACTGAGATATAAATACCAGGGTACTATTACTGATGACAAACTGAGGAACGAGTTGATGCTGTTTGTAAAGCCAACCAGGGCTTATATTTTCATCGTAAGCTTTGCTTTTTTAACGTCGACAAGACTTTTATGAAAATGTTTTACTTTTGTTTTGTGGAATCAGTCCTGACCTTTACTTTCATCAGCTGGTAAGGTTTACTTAACCACAAGAACAAAAACAGACTACAAGGTTTAGTGAAGTTGTGTCAGCCTGCCGAAATCAGGAAAAATAGATTTAAAAATCTTTTGTCACTGTATCCGTTGGTGTCTTCAATGATTGATGCTCAGATGTTTTTGTTTGGTGTGAAATGTTGGGTTTTCTAGCTTTATATATATATAAATATATATATATATATATATATATATATATATATATATATATATATATATATATATGTAGTATATATTTTGGGCCATTTTTTCCTTTATCCGATAGTACAGCTGGAGACAGAAAGGAAATGTGGGGAGCAGAGACTGCAACGGGGACTATAGCCTCGCCCTTTGTATATGGTGCGCACGCTTAAACCGCTAGGCCAATGGCGCCCCATGTATTCTTTCTTGTTGTGTGCTAAGTGCTGGCTGTACAACAAATACCCCTCAGGAATAACATAGATCACATTGACCTTGACCTTGACCTTTCTCCTGCTGCTAAAGTTAAGATTCATTCGACCATCATTTGTTTTTTTCAGTAATCTTCAAAAATACTAAAGGACTGATCTGAACGCACCAAGAACACTGGTTATACTGATGATTACTCAACAGTGCTCTGACAAAGTAATCTGATTGGACAAGAGGTATTCCATGAATGCTGACAGCACTGGCACTTTAACTAAGATGTTCAGAATCCTGTTACTTCACATTAGAGCATGAGCTCTTTATCTAGAGTGATCAGGCGGCTGGGGTATAATCACACAGTCTGCGTTGGCCCGTGACCTTTGTCTTAAATGACTTAATCACAGCCGTGATGACATTTAGTACTAGGAGCGACTAATGTTGCTTTTTCAGGGTCGATATTGGTACGCTTATTAGTAATACATAAGGCCAATATCTGAAATTTGGAACTGATGCATCAACAAAAAAAAAAAGGAAAACAAAGAAAATCTGCCACTTGGATGTAAGAAGAATTTCAGCAAGTAAAAACAGATTATTACCTGTATTTTGACCTTACTCTTAAAAAATATAGCTCACAGCAGTTGCACTTTGCAAATTTGCAAATAAAACAAGATCTGATTGCCTGCCAAGGCCAAGTTTGCTCTCTTTGAGTGCCCTTATATTAACTATAGAGTGCTACCATGGGTTTAGAGGACATGAAGTTCACTTAGCTCACAGAGCTTTAACTGTACTCTCTGTGTGAACTCTACATCAGGATCTGTGTTCAACTTACAACACTTCACCTCAATCACCTCTGCCTCTACTGACTAATCCCTTCAAAATAAAATCACTGATTCACACAGAGGATTTGACAAATGACAGTTATTCATGTAAGGAAATATTGTAATAATAATAATAATAATAATATTTAATAATGTTTTAATAAGATATATTTTGGCCTCTTCAAGTATGATTTGCTTATATGATGTTTACCCCTTTCCCAGTAACAATCCTATGGCCTCTCTTTTCTCATGAAGTTTCATTCCTTCAGCCTGTTGCTGTCAGAGAGGAGGGAGGAGGGCCCTTCTCCATCCAGGGAATCCTGACCCAGAAACTGTGCCACGACCAGGCGGCAACAGCAGCCGCAGTGTGTGTGAGGAGGTCAGCAAGTTCACGGAGATCTCCTTCCTTACAGCTCCGGCCCTTCCCCATCATATCTATCAATAGGAACGACCTACTTTCTGGCCACAGTCAATAATGTATTGACTATTGTGAGAGCCATCAAATAAATAAAACCCTTGTTTGTTTTAGAGTCCCAAATCTTTATGTTTCGTGACATTAACTCTGGCTCAGTTTCAAGAATTTTAATCAAGGCCACAAAGGAATGTGTGCACTGAATCGAGGCGCATTCAAGGACCGTGAATGAGTAAAAAAAAGTTGCTAAACAGCAAGGCTAGATTTCTTTTGCTGGCACTGTCGAGACTGTTTAAGAACATCTCTGTCAATTCTGTGAAAGCCTCGCTGCCACACACAGAGTCAGTTTGCTGTAGGGTGAAAAACACTGCCAGAAGGTGGAGGAAGAGGGATGCTCCCTGCATTGCTTCACTCCTGGTCTGTTGTAAATATTTTCACTCTTAGTGTAAGGCTGGGCTTTGAGGAAGGGGGCACCTCACATTCTAGGTCAGAGAGGTTACATGACTGCTCAGGCTGATGTGACTGTATGAAGCATTTCCATCTCTAGCATGCATGGACCCAAACTAATCTCCTCCTATGTGGCCTCTACATTATTTTTCCAGGCGCTTGGTGGTCCCACTGCGTGCTCACTTTCATGTATGAATGTGCATCTTTGTGCCGTCCCATGTGCATGCAGCCCGGCTCACAGAGTCTAACCTCCGCTCCAAACCATGATCACCGAACTCGCTGACCTGTCAGTCAATTTGGACATGAGCGAGTTTGAGTCATCAGGTTTGCCTGCCCTGTGTGCTGATGACTCCACTGCTGCCCCTCTCCCCCCTCCATTATCTCAGTTCATCACTTATCAATTTGTCCTGACTGCAGAGCCCCTGCTGATCAGAGTGTGAGGAACAGGAAAGATTGAGTCGCAGGGTGATCAAAGCGATAGGTAAAAGAGGAGACAAGGAGAGCTGAGGGTTCAGTTGGTCGAGAATCAGGATTTCAGTGAGAGGTGTTCAGTCAATTCAGGACTCTACAGTTTCATCCTAAACAAGTCAATAAGGTATTACTTCAGAGACCGAATATTTTACACTATATGAACCTAAAACATGCAATAACAACTAGACAATCCTCTTATTTATTGTGTTTACTATTTTTCAACTGCCCTAAAGAGAAAAAGCTATTTTAAAACTTTTTTTTGACAGTTATTTCATTGTGTTTCAGCTTTCGTTGTATTTTATCATGAGCGTAAGTGTTAGATACGTGATATCACCACTGTAGATGAGATTAAGATTATGTTTTCTTCTGTAATCTGAATCACAACATTCAGTGTCTTATGTGTGTTTTATTCCTGAATGTTTATCAAACTAAAAAAGAAAAAATGGAATCCTTTTTTTTTCCCTTAAAGCTCCTGTGAGGAGTTTTTAATTTGTTATTAAACAGACTGAATTTAATATGGCTGCCTCCTTAAGACCTGAAAAAATAAACAAGACCATCAACAAGACCATCAACAAGAAGAGGAACTATTTCTTTATGTCTAATTTTAATGTCTAAAACCACTGACAGGTGGGTAGGTGTCAGACCAAGTGATGATCTGCATGTTGCGGTTACAGCTTTTTTCCCTTCCATGGCAAAGTTTCTCAATGAGTGATTTATTTGGCAGTAGAATGTGATTTTTTTTTGGCAATAAACACAACTGATGCATGTACAGGACAAGATCAGAAAAGATATAAGGTGCTTCTTGGTCCATAGGGGGTGCCAAAATCAGCATAAACCAAAAGTACCTCACAGGAGCTTTAAAAAAGTTAAAATCTGTTACTTAACTGTTTGAGGACTTGTGCAACTAACTATATAGGTAAATTAAAATTCCACATGTAGGGATGTTTCTTAACGACTCATTTCCTTGTTGTTTAAACAGAAATTTGAGTTCTGACTAGTCGACTCATAGGGTCTGCAGGTAAGCCATGTCAAACTGGTTTTCTGAGTGTGTCCATAAGTTAGACTTGACCAGACACAGCCTACACACAACTGCATCTTCATTTTCTAGATCAAAATACGGACTAACGTGCAGCGTTACGAGACGTCATCTGTCATCTGTGCTTGTTTATAACATTATGGAAGTTGCATTTAACTGATACAAAAGCCCCAAGCTAGTGGTGGGTAACAGCATACACTGCAGACACAACACAAGTCTGCAGTAATATAAATAAAAGAAAAAAAGGACTTGATTAACGAAGAAGTTGTTCTGGTGATGACTTTTGTAACCAGCAAAAAACTCCTTACAGGAGCTTTAATTGCCTTAAAATCTTAAAACATATATCTCACTAATAGAAAAGACAAGCAGCAGAGCCTATGCTTATATCTGTGCTGATAATTTATGTAAAATTACAAATTACAAAAAGTATCGAGTCAGACACCAACTCAGTACCCCGACTGAGCAAACAGCTCAAACACACATGCTCCGCAACACATTTAATACGGTACAAACACGCAGCAGTCACACATCCCCCACAAGGCCACAGAGGAGAGTGTTGCGTAGTTCTGTTTGCCCACAGAGAACATCACGAGAAAACATGTTTTCTCTATGACTTGCACCATGCGCAGTGCCAGCTGTCAGTGACACTGCCAGTGTTACCTCGCGTTCAATATGGCAGCACACAGCAGGCCACTGAGAGGTGAAAGTCCTCAGGTAAAAACTTGCTCAATAACCTGCTCCTCTAACCTTTATGCTGTTTACACGGAGAGACTCTACGTTTACTCTTAACAATATGACCTTCCCTGATCATCAATAATGAACCTTTAGAATGTTAAACTGACTCTAAATAAGCACCAAATTTATTCTATTTAAGTATTCAGATTATCCTTGATTTCTTGGTTTTATAAGCAGTTGACTATTGACTAATATTTACTTATCACTGTGTGTCTATTTTGTATTTGATAATCTACAAACCAGACACATTTTCTTCATGTTGAAAATCCAAATCAACCATTACAGGACATTGAACTAAATAGATTATTTTGTCCTTTCTGAAAACAATGAAGTCAATGAAACAATGCAGGAATATTGCTGCAGTTTCTCGATAGTCCACTAGGGGCTGGCTTCAAAACCTGGGGACACCCTGTTAGAGTCCATATTAAAACGCCCACTTTTACAGCATCAATAAACATAGTAACACTCTAATACAGAAACAGAGTTGCTGTGCACTTCAAATGTATTGACTTTATGATATCTTAATGGCGTTCTTCTTATTATTATTAATAATAATAATAATAATAATAATAATAATAATAATAATAATAATAATAATAATAATAATTCATAGGATTTATATAGCGCTTTTCTGAATACTCAAAGTTGCTTTACATAGAATAAAAGTAAAAATACAGGTAAATAAAACAAAACAGGGACGGGGTGGGGCGGGGTTAGAGGTTATGTTTATGTGGTTGTTTTTAGGATTCAAACAGAAAAAGTAAAACAACTTTTGAACATCAGAACAAACAGCAATTTGTCACTCAGGTATGGCAAATTTAATAAATGTATATTCCATATTTAAAAGTTTTTTTACGTCTTGAAAGTTGCCTCATAATGTTTTCTCCTGTAAAACATTAATTTAATTTAATTTAATTTAATTTAATTTTATCATTTCATCATAATTCCATAATGTCTTAAGTCTAAGACCTGAGTAAAAAGGACTTAAAGACTTTTTATGACATTACGTTTTCAAAATTCAGTTTAAGACTTTTTTAGGACTTTTCAAGGATCCTTGGATACCCTGAAAACAATCTTGGTCTCTATACTTTATTGCTTTATTTTAAAAACTACACAGGGGTTGACTTTTTACACATCTGTTTGTATTGCATTAAGGCTAAGAGCTATGGATAGTTAGGGGCGTGGCTAATTTGACTGACAGGTGGGTGCTTTGTAGCTATTTGCAAAGCAGCTAGGCTGATTTCCAGAGTAGCCAGAAGTTAGTTGGAGTCAGCTTTTTCAATATTACGAGTGCCATGTTTGGGCTTCATCATCACGCCTCTTCAGAAACCAAGGTAAACTCTGCGTGTATTTTGTGTGTTCAAAGCTTCATTTGTAAGGTAACTCAAAGGTGCAGTGTGTAGTATTTAGAGGCTTTTAGCTAAACAGACTTGGTAGAAATGGAGCACAATATTCATAAGTATGTTGAAATTTGTGTATAATCACCTGAATATTATAACCCCTTCCACAGAGGACACCATCTTGCACCGCCGTGTTTCTACCGTAGCACAGAAACAACAAACTAAATGAAATGCATTGGTTGGATGACGAAGAAGCAGAAAAATAAGTTGTTGTTGATCAACATTTTTTTTGTAGGCAAAAACTTGACAAATGAAGGATTATACTTAACATGCATCATAGCAGCCTTTTGTCCTCAAAGGCCACCATCTTTTCACTGACATTAGGGGTGAGCAAGGGGAGGGTTCAAGCTATAATCTGACCAGTACATATCACTAAATATTCCCGTTTCCACACACTGCGCCTTTAAGCTGTTATAGCAAAAAAGTATTGCCCTCTGAGTGCAGTAAGTAGATTTGCGGTGTAGAGAGAAAACAGAAGTTCCAAAACTCAATAAGATTCAACAAGACAACATTTTGTGGCCTTTTGGCCTGCTTAGAGAAGAGACACCATTGATCTTTCATTTATGAACTTCCTGATGGATCTTCTGGTGGTTGTGAAACTCTTTCAGCCTGATGTTATTTCATGGGATTGTCTTTCTACTCAGTAACCATCTGCATGCCCATTCAGGAGTTTATAAGCCTTCATAGCTGTTGAAGATATCTTTATTACCATCAGAATTCCTACGTGTCATTTTGACTTGCAGCATTTTTAAGAGCCCTTATGAATCCAGGTGTCACACCACAAAAGAGGATTATGCTCTCTGAATGAATTAATGAATGAGTACACTAACAAATAAATAAACACATTGATTAATTAATTAATTGTCTTCCCTTTAACACCACAAAACTATTAATTAATTAATTAATTACATAATAAATACATAAATAAATGAATACATAAACAAACAGATATATAAATAAATAAAAATAAATACATAATTATTAATGAATAAACAAATAAACAAACAAACAAACAAATAAATAAATAAATAAATAAATAAATAAAGCATATGATACCTTTGGGTTGGATTATTGCACTAGGCTGCTCCAATAAGAGAAACTTTAACCTGTACTTTATAGTGCAACACCTATACTGCCGGAACAAAGAAAAAGATCATATTTCCGATTCCATTGTGGTTTCTCTCCATAGATTTTATTAATACAAGAATAATCTTTAACAAAATTAAACATTCAAAGCTCTGAATAGTCAGGCAACATCATATCTTCAAGGGAAATAGCACCCTTTGATCTAAAATGTTCGTTTGCCACATTAGTAGCCATACTCATATAATCATAGCTGTTCCTGCTAATCAGCAATAATCCCACCAATGTTATTATTGGCATTGCCTTTAAGTCTGCATCATCTGTTGTATTCTTGTTTCTATCTGTTCTCACTGTGTTTCATTTGGTGGCCTCTTTCTTTCCCTCCATCTAGCCTGCTTTCTCTCCACATCTAGTCGCAGAAGACGCACGTTCAAAAATGAGAGTGGGAATCGACTCTACATCTAGTGCACTGGGGACTGTCACCTCTGTACATGGGGGGTATGTTCTCGAACTGAGCTAAACCAGTTCCCCACAGCATCAAACAATGATCAAACACCAGAAGCACACTTGTTCTGAGAAGAAAGGACAGAGATCTGAAACACCTTTACGGTTTATCTGTGAACCCATTAGCCATTAGCCAACCTCCTCCCTGAGTGGATGTTTTCAAGCTCTTGTTGAAACTCCTTTCGAGGCTTCTTTGCTTTTCAAACATGAGTTATGTAAGAGGATTAATATCAGTTTTAAGTCTGTGGTGAAGCTGCAGGATAGATTAACTTGGTTCACAGACTTGAAACAATGGGAAACTGCTAGCTTGGCTGTCCTCGAGAGAAAATAAATCAGCCTTGTGGCATCTGTGAGGCTTAATAATCAATACATCATATCTCGTTTGTTTGTTGAGGAAGCCACTGTGCCTGACAGACATCAACTCCCACAACTTTCTGTATTAATACCTTGACTTTTGTTTAGATTAAAAAAACAAAATATGAAGTGTCGCTAAGTTATCTTTTCAGGGGATTCTTTCATGCACAAACTCAGCTGAGGTCGCTGTTTTTATCCTGTTTTCTAGACTTGCTGTTGGGAGAGGTATTTATCTTATCATTGAACTCACCATGAGATGACAAATGAGTGTGTTTAAAATAAATATAGAGCCTTTCTCCAATGATACAGGGTGAGAAAATGTACCTTTTTACTAGTCTATGATTTAGAACATGAAAAATTCAAGCAACCATATCTGCCATGTTTCAAATTGTATGATTTAAATGTGAAAGAGACTAAATAAATACATAAGTGTGATGCATCAGCAATGCTGTTTTCTCTTTCTTTCCTTGGAAGTGATAGGGTGCATTGATGTGTGTGTGTGTGTGTGTGTGTGTGTGTGTGTGTGTGTGTGTGTGTGTGTGTGTGTGTGTGTTACATTTGTGTTACAGGCTGTTGCTCACTCTTCAATATGCAGCATGCATGAGCCAAAATTGCTTTAATGCCACCTGAGAGTGTGTGTATGATCATTCTTACCGGATATCAACAGGGGGTTGTTGCAGGTTTTTAAGTCATGCCAGCTCAGAGGGGGGCATATGTGAATGTAGTGTGCAAGCTGTGTGCATACAGTGCATGAGAGCAGGGAGGGATCCATGCAGTAGTTTCACTGCAGGTAAACCCTTTAACAATCTTAAGAAAAGCCTTACTGGAAAAATGGGTATAAACAATGATCCTATGGTTTTCAAAGATTTTGTGGTCATTCATTCTTTAGCTGTTTGTGGTTTTAATGGACTGACATTTTTTTTTTTTTTACAAAATCTCTAATAGTTTGGAGAGAGGACACATGGAAAGATATGGAAGTGTTTGAGTTTAATGACATTTTCTGGGGATTACCATGTTTTAGAGGACATTTCATGAGGCAGCAACCTGCCAAAAGTATTATTCTAGTTGGGTTTGAATGAAATTGTGCTCTAGCCTACTTAAATATTCAAAAAGAGAACTGCACTGAAAATGCCCGGTTACCCCCCTTCACCCCTCTACAAAGAACACACACTCCAAAACACAAACAAAGCAAACACACACAACATGCAATCGGTCAAATATTTGCCCACGGTGCAGAAGTGTGACAGTAGTATTTGCTTTGCCAAAGTTTCGGTTCTATCCGTCGCGGGTGGCTCTGAAACACGGTTCAAGCGAACCGCGTCACCTCCGATGTGGCCTGTGTGTTTATTTATAAAGCAGGGGGGGGCGAGGGCACTTCCTCGGTCTTTTCTGGGGTCATACGATCCTCCCAACGTGGATCCATAAATGAATAGTGGGCTCGACGGCCACACCACGCAGGACTGGCCCCTGATTGGTTCGGTGCAAGCAGGAATAAACACTCTCAGGGTATATATAATGGCGTGAAGGTGTGACACTTCCAAGAAACGAGAAACTCCCAAGATAATAAAGAAGAGCAGCTCTAACACTAGAGTAACCCGCGTTATTTCAAAAAGAATAAACTTCAGATTTGAGGATGAGGGCGCAGATCCAAAAAGTTCCTCAGATCTTGGAGCTGCTGAAAAAAAAGTCTGTGGGACTGCAGCACTTCAAACCCACTTCCTCAGTGTGCGTACTGGAGGAGAAGGATGCTGTGGAGGCTGCGCGCTGCCCGCACGCTGCCTTCAGAGCGCACAGCCTGGACGCGATCCCGGGACCCACCAACTGGCCCCTGGTGGGCAGTCTGGTTGAACTCCTGCGGAAAGGAGGTCTGATGAGACAGCACGAGGCTCTGGTACGGTAACATTACGAACATTTACACTGGTTGTCTGTTTTTCTGCATTTAGCCTGTGTTTTATCTAAATCCTGCTGCTGCAGTGCTCCCTGAGAAATAAAAACGTGTTTGGTGTTTCATTTTTGACTTATCAGACTCGTGTCTTTTATTCCAGGTTGATTATCATAAGAAGTTCGGTAAGATTTTCCGGTTGAAGCTGGGCTCCTTTAAGTCAGTGCACATTGGCGCACCTTGCTTGTTGGAGGCGCTCTACAGGAAGGAGGGAAACTACCCTCAGAGGCTTGAGATCAAACCCTGGACAGCATACAGAGACATGAGAAACGAGGCGTACGGACTCCTCATCCTGTAAGCACGCTTTCCATTCCTCCTGTGTTTATGGAAAATGTGCAAAGCTCGCCAAGACTAAATCTGCGGCAGTAAAAGTTTTGAGTGAACGCGCTCTGATCCAGAATGTGTGTTTGCAGGGAGGGAAAGGACTGGCAGAGGGTGAGGAGCGCCTTTCAACAGAAACTCATGAAGCCCACAGAGGTCGTGAAGCTGGATCGCAAAATAAACCAGGTAAGCCTCATTTTCATGACATCAGACTTGAATGTGTTCTCACTGATGATCGATTACTCAAGGAGTTTGTCTGTGACTGCAGGTGTTGGCAGATTTTGTTGAAAGAATAGGACATATAAACGTCGATGGAAAGATTGAAGACTTGTACTTCGAACTGAATAAATGGTCGTTTGAGAGTAAGTCCATCAGTTTTTTCTACTTTTATTCATTAGAGCTGCGAGCAAAGAGTATGCTTAATCGATGAATATCATGCTGATCGGTTGCTGAGTGAAAAAATTCAATCATACCCATCTTTCTGTGTGTTTGGTCTTGAATTGTAAAAAACAGTGGATGTTCTCTTTGCTTTCCACAAAGTCAGAGCATAAAAGAGGAAATGTTTGGCGTTTTTTGCTTTTAAAATTACTCAAAACAGTTGTGAATCAGTTAACCAACAAATGTCATTTTATGTTTTATTAAAAATAAAGCACATATATATGACAGTCTGGTGTAAAAAAACATGTTAAATTATGTGCAAGATATGTTAGAAATTTATCATTGTATTAGTTTTAACATATCTAAAATTAGGAAAATGCAAACATTAGAGGACAAGAATCTTTGAAAATGTCTCTCTGAAGCTGTGTTTGCATTCAGCTCGGGTTCTGAACTTTTATTCTTTGCCTTTCTTTGTGGTTCAGCCATCTGCCTGATCCTTTACGACAAGAGATTTGGTCTGCTGCAGGAAAAAGTCAACGAGGAAGCCATGAACTTTATCACGTCCGTGAAAACAGTGAGTACCTGCTGTTATTCCGCTCATATCAGCCCTCTCTGTGTGTGCGTGTGTGTGGGATGTGTGAGTCTGCAGAAAGTGATCACAGTTCATCAGGTTCATCAGTGTCACTCTGACACTCTCACTGTATTTACTGGGATTTACTGGGCCAAACCAATATCATCCACACACACACAAGATAAGTGAAGGCTTACAAAGGTCTCACAGGGCAGTGGGTGCAAGAACAAAACCATGACGAGGATTGCATCAAAGATTTCCAATCAAGGGGTGATAACAATGACTGAGTTATTTTGTCGTTTGTTCTTTGTCCTCCTCTGCAGATGATGAGCACATTCGGCATGATGATGGTCACACCGGTGATGCTACACAAGGGCCTCAACACCAAAACATGGCGGGACCACACAGCAGCGTGGGACCGCATTTTCAGCACAGGTACAAAAACAAACACATTTATTCTACACTACATAAACACACTGATTACTCTCATTTCACAAAGTTCTGGTTCAGTGTGTCTCCTCCTCTGTGTGACGCACGGACCAGTTTGAGCTCAGTTCCAGTCAGAGGGTAGATAGAGGGGATAAAGAGGGAGGGTGGGTTTGAACTGGGTGCCTCACTGTTTTTTTTGTGTGTGTACTTGGTGCTCGGGGCAAACGGCGCCAGAGTCGTAGTAAACCGCATGACCTAAGAGGGAGAACTCTGCCAAATATTTGTAGTAGGTTGGAAGTTTAGGGGAGGAAGAAGAGGATGCTGGTTGTGCTGTTTATTTAAATATTTCCTACAGCCTTTAAAAACACACACAAATCTGCACGAGGAAAACTATATGATACGTTTTAGATTATTTTGTTGCTTTGATTGCAGACCTTAAGTTTGTGTGTTGTGATTTAGATGATGCTCAGCACTCATGAGGTCACGGCTTGCATAAACAGTCAGGGATCAAACGAGTGCATCTGGAGAAGCTGTTTAGAAATAGACTCACGGTCTCACACCATCGGGATCATATAGATGTCATGTCATGTGGGGACATTAAGCATCAGACCTACAAACCTAAAGATAGAATATTACTCTAACATATTATATAACCGGCATCTTGTATTAACAATCTGATGCATAAATCAAACAGGGTGTGGACCAAATAAGACTTGAGTGTTGGTGTTGATCTGGATTACTAACACTTGCGAATACAGTAGGATAGATATATGACGACTATAATTAGGCATGATGTGATACGGCCATCTCGGCTTTCTGACATGGCTAGAAACAGTCCTAAATCCACAATTTACTTCTTCGCAATAAATTAATGCAAAGTACAAAATCTGAAATGTTGCATTTTTCCTTATTATTCATCAAACATCAGAATCTTTGTAGATTATTACACGTCAAAGCTAACCTTGCACTGAATGGACTTATTGTTCATCAAGCGTTTGAAAACTGCCCTTTGACGGCGCAAATTTAAAGTGCCTGTAAGGAACTCTCTGGTTTGATTTTGGTGCCCCCTGTGGACAAGCTGGAAGATGTATTCTTTGCTGATCTTGTTCTGAACATATTTAAGTCATGTTTTTTTTTTTTTTTTTTTTGGGGGGGGGGGGGGGGGGGGGGGGGGTTACTGTTGTCAGTCATTACGAGGCATTAATGTAAGCCTGTTTTGTAACCAGCTAAAAACACCACAGAAGAGCTTTAAAGAAATGTAAGAGATCCCTAACAAGGGTCAAGGTTCCTCAATATAGGTACATCAATTAGAAATTTTATTCGATAACGGTCATACTTGTTTGTCACGTGTTATCGTGAATTTTAAGCTATTTGCAAAGACTAAAGAGCTGAAAGAAGATACGCTGACTACAGGGGCACACAGCATACTCAGTACTCATATTCTGCTTTGTGTTTACACAGCTAAAGTCTACATTGACAAGAAGCTGAAGAGGAATGCCGTCACAGCTCCTGATGACTTAATTGGTGACATCTTACACAACAGCTGCCTCTCTAAGAAGGAGCTGTACGCTGCCATCACAGAGCTACAGATCGGAGGAGTGGAGACGGTATGTGACCCCTACAGAGCGATGTGTTTTCTTCACAAGAACAGTCTGACATGGATATGTGATTAATAGCTTTCATGCTGAGTTAAAAATCAATACTGGCCTCACTTGAAGATGACATTCAATCATCACTTAGCTGCAACATGTGGCTGAAACACAAGTTCACTTTTAAATGTTTTACCTTTTGCCTAATTTCCCTGGAGTGGGGAAAGGGTAAAAAAAAAAAGACAGCTTCCAGTACAAACAGGTGCTGCAGTTAGTGCTTCAAAGCAGAAAATGAATGTGGTGTGGATGTAACTGAGGAGCCTTTGAGGAACCTCAAACATTCCTCTGCTCCTTTCAGGACCCCACTGAGGAATGCATTTAGAGTAGCTGCTTCAGTAAGTGGCATCCCCTCTCTGACTCCTTTCTCTTTCTCTCTCGCTGTGTTTATGTTTCTCAGACTGCCAACAGTATGCTGTGGGCTATTTTCAACCTGTCACGTAACCCCAACTCTCAGAGGAAGTTGCTGGAGGAGATTACAGCGGTGGTGCCTCCCGACCAAGACCCGTGTGGGGAGCACATCAAGAGCATGCCCTACCTCAAAGCCTGCCTCAAGGAGTCTATGAGGTACAGTACAACAAAGTCATGAAAATGAAAGAGCTATGGAAAGACTGCCATTTCTCTATAAATAGCAATAAACAGACTATTAAAAAAGGGGACGAAACCTCTGAGATATCACCCCTGAAGCCCAGAATTCCTCATTAAAGCCAGTGACATGTTTTTTTGGTTTGGTTTTTGGGTAACCAGGAGAGACCATTACCACACAAGAGGTTGGATTATATTAGGGGCAAGGATTTGACTAATGCTATGCTATCAAATTGTTACTTTTGCCCCATTGACACTTAGGCATAATCATTAGCTGACATATTGGCAAGCTAGTAAGATCGTGTTTGGTTACAGAGCAAATTTCCAATTGCAGTGGTAGCTAACTTAAGTGTTTATTTATCGTACCAAAAGAGCCAATAAAATTCAGCTAACTCGCCGCAAATTACATTACTTAAGAGGCTGACCTTAGTCTTCTTATCCAGCGGAAGCCAACCATTACACAATTAGATCAATACATGAGAAAAAATGAACTTGCAAACAAGCTAGCTACAGTGGGGTAGATACCAAAATGGCTAGGCTGCGTAGACATTGTCCCACTGGAATTTACTGACTAAAAAGATGGAGACTTCGAGATGGTACGATAATTATTATGGCATGAAATATGTTCAATAAATTCCAAAAATGACTCAAAAGAACTGTGTGGGACTAGAATTAGCTGAGATGACCCTGCGCTAGGCAGCTAGTTGCATCCATTTGTTACTCAGTGAGCCGCGCCCCCTCACTATCCATCATATAAGCCTTGATAGAATTTCAAGACCAAAACTGTTTTTTTTTGTTTTGTTTTATCAGTCTTTAAACATATTTATTTATGATGCAGGATGTCGTTAATTTAACATGGGGTTCTGTAGAGATTGACTCACTTTTGGGATCAGCCTCAAGTGGCCACCTGGAGAACTGCAGCTCATGTCATTATATAACAAATATTACAGGATGAAAATTAAGTTTAGAAACATAAACTATTTGCCTCATGATGATTCCGCTCAGCACCACAGTGATTAAGAGTCAAAAGTCACATTCATGGCTTGCTTGAAAATAAGCTTCATGAGATAAAGAGGTATGACCAATAACAACCATTGGTCCCAGCTTAAAATATGCCGTCTAGTCACGTTCAGATTACTTCCTGATCCATATATGGTCCACATTCTCCCTTCTTCTCGTGCAGTCACAAGTTTTCAAACATGTTATTTAAGGCTTTTGCCAGAACCACATCGCGCAGGGAATGTAAATTACCTTTGACTGGAGATTATATCTCTCGTCATCTCAGACTGGGAAAAACATTAGAGTTTGAATAGCTCCAGTTAAAGAGCTTAGATATGTATGTCATGCTACACTATAGCTTCTCTGAGTCCACAGTCACATACCTTCCTTTTTTTCAAACCCTTACAGGTTATCACCATCAGTCCCATTCACCAGCAGAACCCTGGACAAAGACACTGTGTTGGGAGATTATGCCATTCCCAAAGGAGTAAGTGGCTTAGTTAACGTTTCCATACACCTGACATGAGCAGATTACATTACTGTATTTATTTACAATTGACTTACGCCTAAAACAAGCATGTTACAGAAACAGGTTCACATAACGTGCAGTTTAAATGGAGCAACTGTTAATAGCATTTACAATTCTGAAAGCTGCATTCAAAGATTAGCCCTATGGTAGAGGAGTCTTTATTAAATAAATCGTATTATCACATTCATTTCTCTTCAGTGAGTACTTGAACTTTTGATGCTTTTGAAGTGTATGGATAATTCTGTAGTCATACATTAATGTACATAAAATCAATCTCGATATGTTAATTTATTTACCTGTGCGGCTCTGCACAGACTGGCAACATATATTCTTATTATATCCTAATATTTTACTCATCTATTATAAATGCATAAAACTGAAAAACACTCACTCATACTATCATTGTCTCCCTCTTACAGACAGTTTTGATGATAAACAGCCATGCACTGGGCTCAAATGAGGAGTACTTTGATGATGGAAAGCAGTTCAAACCTGAGCGCTGGCTGCGGGAGAACTATACCATCAACCCCTTCGCCCACCTTCCCTTCGGTATTGGAAAGAGGATGTGCATCGGCAGGCGGCTGGCAGAGCTGCAGCTGCAGCTGGCGATGTGCTGGGTAAGAGCAGACAAACATCAAATCAGTTTATGAATTCAATCATAATGCATCAGCAGCCATGCTAAATCTATCTTGAAGTCATTATTGACTGATCAAAATAATCTCTGCTTTCATCTCTTACAGTTGGTCAGAGACTATGAGATTGTGGCGACCGATAAAGAGCCCCTCGACGTGATCCATTCAGGACTTTTGGTTCCCAACAGAGAACTGCCTGTGGCCTTCATCAAGAGATGAGGTGAGAAGAAACTTTTGTTCTCTCTCTTTTACCTTGAGTCTCCATTTTTTCATTTAGTAAGATAAGCGGAGACTCTGGGACTTTACCAGTCACAGTCAACTAAAAGTCTGCCACATTAGCTCTATAAACTGCATAGTGTAGTTTATATACTTCATTCAGTTATCCGTCATAACACTTAAAATTGACAAGACAACTACTAAACAATCCTCATAGTTATTTAATAATTTATTGTTAGTTTTTGTTGTTTTACGTTGGCTATTATAACTTGCATCTTTATGTTTTGGTTAAACAATCTTTGATTACCGTTAGCTCGTCTATGATCATTGTTTATCAATAAAGACGACTGCTTCCATCATCTCTAGCTAGTTTAAGATCTCATCATCCAATACCTTTTCTTATATTTTGGGTTGAGAGCCCCCTAGTGGCAGAAAGAAGCCTAAACTGTGTCAAAAAATGATATCAGGATGTGGTATTCACATTTCAATTCCTTTTCCCCTCGTCTCTCAGGCTTCGTATTCAACTCTTCTGGATGTGGTGACAGAAGAAGACGGCCCTGATGGTCAAGTGACTCCTCGTATTGCTGCTCTGTAAATAGGAAGAAGATACAGAAGTTATCATACATGTAATCACGCCATAAATACCTCAGACTTGTTTGAAAACTATTACTTTGGACTGTTAAAAACAGACCAAAATAAAACATTTTTGTACAAAGTGAATGATGGAGGCAGCTGTCCTCAAATCTTAATGTAATGTCTTCACCTCAGATATCTGTGTAAATGTCAAACTCTCTCTATTTGTTATATAGGTTAAGGTATATATATATATTATATATATGCCACATATGTTGATGTTTCATTGTGTATATAAAATGCAGTTATAATATTGGAATGTTGTACATTGTTTTGTGTAGAGACTTATTTTATTCACTAAAATAAATACATTGATAAATGTATCAATGCTGTTTCAGTGTTTATTTTCCAAACTGGTGCAATGCCAACACTTGGTATTAATATCTCAGGGAGCTTAGGAGGTTATACAGCTTGAGTTTTTACTCAGTATTATAAAGCTTACTTTTCTAAGCTCATTGTGTGTGTGTGTGTCTGTTTCTGTTTCCGTCATTAGACATGCTCTGCTTTCTGTAGAATTTAGCCTAATACAGGATTGTAGTCATTAAAGGCTAATTCTGGATAAGCCATGCATTTTTACATCAAATAAATCCCAATCCTCTTCAGTTGATTTAATTTTGATTGAATGCTTTCAAACAAAGCTGAGTGCTAACATACTTGAGAGTAGAATAATGTATTTCTGTGCAGGAGCTCTCAACCATGTCGGCTTGTGGCCGCTTAATATTAAGAAATATCCACTTGTGACTTGTCTCAGGATCTGGCACCTGAATGAGGATTTCCCTTCTTGGACTGTTTTATTCAGAGGATGTTTGCGACAAAGATCTAGTTTTAAAATTATAAGGGAGATTTTTTTTTTTAATAGAGCTGCACCACTTCAACAGGATTTCTCTGTCACATCATTCTGTTCCGGACTCTATGCCTAAAACCTGCTCCACTTAAAACATGCTAACTCTGCCGGCATTGTAACCGTGTAATGACAACTAAAATAATGTTCAGCCAATTTCACTGTACTCAGAAAATTGTGCATTTGTCTTGAAAAAGAAGTATGAAAGGCATTCTGCTGCAATGAATGAAGGAAACAAACTCAATTTAAGTTTGGTGTCTTGGCATTGTGAGGAGGAGTAGACCTTTTTTTTTTTATTTAATTTGGTGGCAAGTTACACTAATTTAAAACAACTTTGATCATCTTACCCATTTAATTTGAAGGACTATTTTTTAAAGAAGAGCAGCTCCCTTTACACCCCTTTCACTCTGTTTTCTCAACGACTCATTACTCCCAATACTCTGAAGTAATTAGCCATCTATTATTCCCTAGTAGCTGCAAGAGTGCAGGGGCAGAGGGGTGTTTAATGGTTGATCTAGTCTGACACACTCATCTGTTCTATATAAAGACATGACTAGAGATGCAGTTTATACGGTGAATACTTGAGTTAGGGGTTATGGTCAAGTGCTCCACCCACTGATTGTTGCTGCACCAAAAGGCCTTATCTAATCTACTAGCCTTGGTTCATAATCAGTGAGGGTCACTGCTCACTATTATTCACTATACTGATCTAATCCTACCATCTAGAAATCACGTTACACAACATTAACGTGAATTGCCACAGTACACTGAATTAAACAGGCTCTATTATATTTAAACTATCAGTGATTAGGTCAGGGGTTAATACTGCACGTTTTAATATGTAGATTGAAAATGTAGCTGAGCTACATAATTCAAATGACAGGGAAAGAGTGGAGTTATAAGGGAATGTAAGCATTAAAAGAGTGTGCTTTCGCTCACCTCAGATTAATATAACTGAAATAATTGATTTAAAATTGAGAAGAAAAAGTGGAGCAATGTCACAAATGACTATCAATGCTACATGGTATAGAAAAATGTTTATCACAACATCTGAACAATGACGTTTTAAGACCAAGAACAGTAGAGTTGACAAGGAGTAAAGATGTAGTTCCATAAGTAGCCACATGAGGCTGACTCCAAAAGTGAGTCAAGCTGAGTTAAGCCCATAGACTGTTTAATTAATGGACGTAGAATTTGTGACGTTACCCATCTATGCTGAAGCGCTGTTTTGAAGCCAATCGTCGGCGGGTGCCATTTTGGAAATGCTGGACTCATCCTAACTTCAGTCAAGCTAGTGTGAGGTTGAAGTATCTGATAGGAAATAAGTAACTGACATAAAACAAGTCAAGGAGAAACCTATGCTGTCCCAGACTCTCAAGGAAATTAGATTGAGACCCCCTTCCTGTTTAGTGACTTGCATGGACAAGTTTTGTAACCCTTAGGCTAGCAGAGCCCAGGAAAGTATAATAAATAACAAGAGGTTAAGATAAGTTTGGGCTTGGTAGTAGGCTATGTCATTGGTTCGCAGACCTAGAAAAGGTGCTGGTCAACAGCATTCTGGGAGTCAGCAGATTTGCAGAGCTGTTCTCCCAAGCATTCCGGGTGCTTGTTCGATACTGGTTTTGATTCTTGTAATAAACGTGTTACTATGCAAGCAAGCCAGTGTCACGAAGATTCCTTCTGCATCTACACATCATGGGCAGTCAAGATACAACAAGGTAAAGAGGTAGGCTTTGTGCTTCCTAGCCAACAGCTACAGTGTTCCCACCTTTCAGTCAAGTCAGTCATGTCCTTATTTAGGCAAAACTCGTAATCTTAATATCTTCTGAACTGTTGCGTTAGTAAAAAAATTCACCCCAACAGTAGTGTGCTGATGGAGGAATTAGCTCTTCAGGCCGAAGCCCTTTTTTGAACCAGGCTGTATCGTCTTTTTTTGAATGGGTGTGTATGTGGTTCCCGATGTTTCTGCAGCCAGCCTCAAGTGGACGCTCGATGAGGTGCTGTTAAAACACTTCCGCATGGGCTTCATATTTTGAGACCGGAGTTTGCCGCTTGGTTGAGCTGCAAATTAAATTAAAGAATTATTAAACTGACCAACCCCACAGCAGAGTGACAAAACTTTACAGCCTGTGATGAACAAAATACTTAAGGTATCTGTTGCTAAGGTATCTGTTGCTAATGTCCTCATACATGACGAAAGAACTGGAGCTGAATTTTTATACAACTTAATCATTTAGGGACTTCTGGTTGACAGGCAGATGGAGTAGACGTGCTGCTGAGGTGCTCCGGTGAATTCTCAACTTTCCACACCACCCAGCCCAACTGAATCCAAACTCGACCAGACACGAGTCGCAGTGGAAGAAAATGGCCAACGTGTCTCCTCTCTTGAGCTCGCCAGTGAAGACCTCAGCCAGAGGTCGTCTCATCAGAGAAGCGCGGCGGAGAGGGAAACTCGAATTCCGTGGCCAATCAGTTCGTGTTGTGGAAGACTTCAGTCCAGAAATCATCAACCAGCGAGCAGAATATAAGGTCAGCATGGCAGAACTTTACAAGCGTGGTCTGAAGCCTGCTCTACTCTTCCCGGCGCGGCTGCGCCTCACGCTGCAGAGCGGAGCCAGAAAGTGGATCGGCTCCGTTGTGGAGGCACAAAAATACATCGACGGTCTTCCTCAGCCACCGTTATCTACCTGAACGGGAAAACCGGTCATTCTGGACACTTAAAGAGGTTTAATGGATGGTGCTTGGCACTTGCAGCATTAGTCTGCACGTTTTACATTCATATAAACATGTCACTCATGCACGTGAGTAACTCTGTTCTGCGTTCTCTGTTGATATTAACATGCGGTTTATAACTAAGTCTGGTTCTAGAAATATATGTTTATGTATACCTTCTTCTTGTGTCAGTATTATCACAGATTACTACTGTTCAGTTCTCACTAGTCTTCAGTTCAGTTATGGCGGACCAGCATTTACTTGTTCATATTCAATTTACCTATTAGTGTGGCTCTGATTGCTCGCTTAATTCCCGACGCCCTGTGATGGGTCTGTTTGTTCTTTTTTACCCCTCTTTTTGTATTTCGCCACAACTATGAAAAATGTAAGAACATAATTTTACGAGGGCATTTATGCACGATTCTTTTTCTCTTTTACTGGAGCAACACCATAGCTAGTGTAAGATAGGACGTGTGTGTTTTGACGTTGGTTGTGAAGAGCTTGCTGCTTTCTTTTTTAGCAGCTTTCTTTTTGGGGGAGGGAAGGGAGGTAAGGGGCAATGTCACTGCCAGTGATCATTTAGTAATCTATATTCCAACTTTTGGTACCAGTCTCATAATACCAGTTCTCACCCTTTTCAGTTTTAACAGAAAACTGCTCCATGGTCTACCATTTTTACATTTCAACCTTCTTTGTCAAGATGTATGGATAGGCTCCTAACATTTCTAAGTTGGAATGTCAAAGGCCTAAATCATCCTATTAAAAGAAGAAAGGTTTTCTCACACCTCAAACAGATTAAGGCTGAAATAGTGTTCCTCCAGGAAACTCACATTCGTAGCTCAGATAATGATCGCCTTTTACAGTGTTGGAGAGGACAACGTTTTCACTCCTCCTTTCAAGCTAAAGCCAGGGGGTTCTCAATACTTATTAATCAAATATCTCTTTTCACCCTTATAATGTAGTCTCTGACAAGTTCGGTCGTTATGTCATCGTCTCTGGAAAACTGTTTAATACACACGTTTTTGTAAATGTCTATGCCCCTAATTCTGATGACGCCTGTTTTTTTGAGAAACTGTTTTCACAACTCCCAGACCTCAACACATACTCCGTCATATTCGGAGGCGATTTCAACTGTTGGTTAGACTCAGTTCTAGATCGACCCTCTTCCAATAATACTACGATAAGTAAATCAGCCTCTCTTATTCAAATATTCCTCTCTAAATACGGAGTCCGCGACGTGTGGCGCTTCTTGCACCCCAGCGATAGAGAATATTCCTTCTTTTCGCACGTCCATCACACCTATTCCAGAATCGATTATTTTTTCCTTGATAGCCAGCTTCTTCCGCTTGTCCATTCCTGTGCTTATGAAAGTATAATTATCTCTGACCATGCTCCCATCACTATGACCTTATCCCTGCCTGGCCTCCCACAAAGAAGCAGGCAGTGGCAACTTAACAAAACTTTGCTGTCAGACGACAAATTTGTCAAATTTATGGAGGAAGAGATTGCCTTTTTTCTTGCCACGAATACATCGCCTGACATGTCTAGTTCAATTGTGTGGGACGCGCTTAAAGCTTATCTCAGGGGACAGATCATATCATACTCCGCCCAACTAAAAAGAAGGACCTGTAGAGAGCGATCAGAGCTGGCTGACCAAATTAAAGACATCGATAATCATTACGCCCAAACTCGAAACCCAGACCTCTATAAAACACGTGTAGAACTTCAAACCAAATTAGATCTTTTCACAACTCATTATACTGAAAATGTACTTTTAAAAAGTAAGACCATGTTCTACATACATGGTGACAAGCCTGAAAAACTGCTCACCAACCAACTCAAAGGGTACAGAGTTAAACAAAGTATCCCTGAGATACGGCTGTCCAATGGTCTCAAAACTTCAGACCACTTAGAAATAAATGATGCTTTCAAAGACTTCTACTCGCAGCTCTACGTCTCAGAGTCTCATGTTAACCATGATGCTACTGTTGACTTCTTAAGAAATCTTTTAATTCCCAAACTTTCACCAGACTGCAGAAAGAGGCTGGAAGAGCCTATAACCCAAGCAGAAGTCATCTCAGCCATTTCGTCAATGCAGTCTGGCAAATGTCCTGGCCCTGATGGCTTTCCAGTCGATTTTTTCAAAAAAGTTTCCTCTTTACTCTCTCCACAGTTATGTGCAGTTCTGTGCAGTTCCCACACAAAGCGCTCTCTCCCTCCATCATTCAATAGGGCTTATATTACTCTCATAGCAAAGGAAGCAAAGGACCCACTGGATTGTGCTTCTTATAGACCCATCTCTCTCTTAAATACAGACTATAAAATCCTAACCAAGATCTTAGCTCGCAGATTAGAAAATACACTTCCCACTGTCATTTCAGAAGACCAAACTGGATTTATAAAAAACAGACAATCTTATTTTAACATAAGGTGTTTACTTGACATTATCTATACGTCCTCCGAAGAGACCCCTGAGTGTGTTGTTTCCCTGGACGCTGAGAAAGCTTTCGACCGCGTTGAATGGAAGTATTTATTTGCCACCTTAGATGAGTTCAGCTTTGGTCCGACTTTTACTTCATGGATTAAGTTGTTATACTCTCATCCCTCTGCCTCTATCCGTACAAACTCCCAGCGGTCAAAACCATTTAATCTACATCGCGGAACCCGTCAGGGCTGTCCTCTGAGCCCAATGCTGTTTGATTTAGCTATTGAGCCACTAGCCATTGCCCTCCGTAGTTGCAAAGACATATCTGGTGTTAAGAGAGATGGCAGAGAACACAAGGTCTCTCTTTATGCGGACGACCTCTTGCTGTTCATCTCTGACCCGAGTACCTCACTACCCCATGTCCTATCTCTGCTCAGTCAGTTCGGTCAACACTCTGGGTACAAATTAAATCTCCATAAAGTGAAATATTCCCCATCAACAATATAGCACGTTCATTAGACTTAGTAACTTCCCTTTGAAAGTTGAAAATAACAAATTCTCTTATTTAAGTATTTCAGTTACTCATAAATATAAAGATTTTTTCAAGGAGAACCTTGTCAAAATGATGGACCAAACAAAACTAAAACTCTCACAGTGGTCCCCTTTGTCCATATCTCTCATGGGACGTATCAATGCTGTGAAAATGAACATCCAACCAAAATTTCTGTATTTATTTCAGGCCTTACCGATCTTTGTCCCTAAAGCGTTTTTTGTCAAACTTGATTCACTCATTTCATCATATTTATGGCAGGGTAAACATCCTCGTCTTAATAAGATCCATCTTCAGAAAACCAAAGCTAGCGGCGGCCTAGCTCTCCCAAATCTCCGTTTCTATTACTGGGCTGTGAACTTTCGCTGCTTCTCATTCTGGTCTTTCTTTTTGAACCAGCCCAACTGCCCTGACTGGGTGGGAATGGAGCTAAACTCCAACAAAAACATGTCTATTCCTGTGCTGTTAGGATCTTCGCTTCCTCTCCCTCCATTCAATTCCATTAAAAATCCAGTGGTTAAACACTCTCTCAGAATATGGGCCCAATTCATGAAATTCTTTAGGCTAGACAGATTTTCTCTTCTAAGCCCTGTTAAAACAAACCACCTTTTTGAACCTTCTATGCATGACTCTGTTTTTCGTGAATGGCACAGGAAGGGTATTATACACTTTAAAGATCTGTTTATGGACAACAACTTGCATCGTTTGAGCAGTTGAGCAAAAAGTTTAATCTACCAAAGTCGGACTTCTTTAGATATTTACAGGCAAGACAGTTTCTCATCTCAAAGTTTTCCCATATCCCATTGTCAGCAGAAACCACCATTGTTGACTCGGTTCTGTCCCTGAACCCAACTCGGAAAAGACTCATCTCAGTGCTGTATAGCATGGTGGCAGACCTAAAGCGGGACACTACAGACATTCTTAAAAGATCATGGGAGGAAGACTTGGGCCTGTCTTTATCCTCTGAGCTGCCGTAGACGTCCTCCTGCTGTGGACGATCTGGACTCCAGCTGATACGGACGTGCTGGACTCCAGCGGCAACAGCTTCTACGACTCGTCTCATCACTATCACCTCTCTCTCTCTTTTACTCCCCTCTATCTGTCTTTCCAGACCCAACTCAGTCGAGGCATGATGGCTGTCTAACATGAGTCTGGTTCTGCCTGAGGTTTCTGCCTGTTAAAAGGAAGTTTTTCCTCACCACTGTAACTAGCTAAATACTGCGATGTGCAATGCTCATGATGGATTAAGGTGGGGTCAGACTGAGTCTTACCCTGTCTTGGTGTTGGGTCTCTGTTCATAATTTGACATAGTGTGGTCTAGACCTCCTATGTTTGTAAAAGCGTCTTGAGATAACGTTTGTTGTGATTTGGCGCTATACAAATAAAGATTGATTGATTGATTGAAGACACTTGGGGCTCTATACTTAAGCGTGTTAACACAACTTCTCTCTGTGCTCGCCATTGCTTAATCCAGTTTAAAGTGGTACACAGAGCTCATATCTCTAAAGCTAAACTGTCTCTATCCCAACATCGACCCGTACTGTGACAAATATTATGGCTTGCTTAAAGCTAGAGAAAATAAGATTCTCACCTTAACGTTCAAATGCACAGTTTATTGAAATTTGGGGACCCTTTCTGGACTCTGTACACAAACCTTTAAAACCATGATTCAGATGCAGCTTCATCATCTCTCTCTTTCTGATGTAGAACTAGGTCTTTAATGGGACTGGTAAAGTATTTCACGATACCACTGGCAGTGACAGGGTAGGGATTGTTTTATAATGGTTGTTGTTGTTGTTGTTTCTGTTTGTTTATTGTTTTGTTTTTTGTTTACCTTTATATTTTCTTTAACCTAAAAAGCAAAAAAGTAGCACAAGCTATTGTTGTATGTCCATGCTTCATTTACTTACAATGTGCAGTTACTGGTTCGTTCCCTTTGCACGTCTCTCACTTTTCCCATGTAGACGTGACTGCTAACTGCTTTTGGTGTTTATTTATAACATCCTCTAATATCATTGACTGATCAACACTGCACTTCATGTATACCCTGTTTGTATCTCAATAAAAAGATTTTGACTAAAACTTAATCATTTAACTTATGCAGGGCCTAGTACCTTACAGTATTTTGGCCAAATTGGATATTCAGTTGTATATATTCCAACCAAAGTGTTCAGCTGTAGTTGCTTGCTTACAGATTTTGGTGGTACGCTCTAAGAGAAAGAGAACATAGCTTTCTTGGTTGATTAAGCTCACAATAAGTAGTTGATTTATTCAATTGACTACATTGACAAAACAGGCAATATTTCCCTTGAAGGACAATATATTCTCCTTTGATAACAGAAGTGTGCACAATTATGAAGGACGTCAGAGCAAATAGTTTTCAAGTGGCTACGAGCGATAAGCAACGCCTTTTATCAGCTTATCACACTTCTCGTTCTGATGGTGCCTCCGTGACAGTTTCACACCAATTGACACCTTGATTCATGCGACTCTGATGACTCTCACATGACTGCAGTGTGGCAATAAGACTCACATGTGACCTCAGGTGACATCAAAACATGAAGCAGTCAGAAGAGGTTAGAAATGCTCCAGTGGTACAAGCTCCAGCAGTCAGGAGGAATGATACTGCCTGAGGAAAAAAGGAAAATCCTTGTTGAGATAAATAAATCAAGCTCATTTTTTACAAATGATTTGTTAACAAAATCTTAACAACAGTAAAAGAGAAATACATTAAAAAATAAAAAAAGGCCATATTTTCACTCATATAACGTTTGAAAATGTGTTGCGTATTCTGAGACAAACTCTAATCTTTTAAAATGTAATTATAAAAGTGAAATTTCTTAAAGTGAAAAAAATATAGACCATGGATTTTTAGCAAATCAGAGAAAATTAGACACCAACATTTAACAGCAACAGAGCAGATATGTGGACAGAAATTGTACAATGCTGCCACCCAGTGGTCATGGGGTATTTACAAAAATGCTATTTGTATTCAGAATCAGAATCAGAAATACTTAATTTATCCCAGGGTGGAAATTCGGTTATTACAGAATGCTCTTATACACAGTATGAAAAAAAAGTCAAAATATTAATAGAAAGAAGGAATAAAATAAGATATAAATACAAATAAAATAGAATAATAATAAAGCATATACTGACGCGCAGAATAGTTAGAATTAGCTATGTACAAAAGCGCTGGGAATGAAGGTATTATGTACAAGGATGTTAAAGTGGCAGGGATATTGCACAGTGTATTGCACGGTTATTGCACAGAGTATAGGTTATTGTTCAGTGATCGAATAGAGGAATTATAGTCTGATGGCCACAGGCAGGAATGACTTCCTGTGGTGTTCTGTGGTGTATTTAGGTGGAATGAGTCTTGCATTCTATCACACGTCAGCCAGAACATTATGACCATCTGCCTAATGCTGTGATGACCTGTTGTCTTCTGGTCCATCAGAACATCCTCCCGCTCATCAACAAGCTGTGGCCATCCATGACCCTGTCATCTTTTCACTGGTTTTCCTTCCTTGGACCACTCTGGGTAGTTACTGACCACTGCAGATATGAACCACCACACAATAGCTGCAGTTATGGAGTTGTTCTGACCCAGTCATCAAAACATCATGGTTTGGCCTTTATCAGTCGCTCACACCTTTCACTCATCAATTTTTACTTCTTCAAACACAAAAACTTCAATAACAAATTGTTCACCCACCAATTGATAGGTGCCATTGTACAGAGAAAATGTCTCTCACTTCACCTGTCAGTGGTGAAAATACTATGGCTAATCAGCAAATACAGCAAATTTTCACCTACTTGTTAGTTAGTTACTTCAGCTTTGACTGTGTGTATTCAGCCCCTTAATTATTATGTAATGTCCATTGAACGTAATTGAATAAAAGAGTCCAATTACACTTTATTTGTTCCTCAAAGAATGACGCTTTTAAAATATTAGGTGCATTAAAACAGTCCAGTGAACGGTTAGCTGTTTTCATTAGCTGCACCATGGAATCATAAACAGAGGAGGCTATGGTGTTTTGTAATAGTTGGCGCAAATTTATATTTTGATGTCACAAACAACAGAAAACGAAGATACAGATACTTAGAAATGACAGAATAATCTACGCTCACCATGGAAACAGAATTACAAACCTGCAGCTAGCTAGCAACTGCTTGCTACCAGTGAAAAGTTAGCCCAAGAAAACAGCAGAGAACAGTGGATTCATTTCTGCCCAAGATGCTAACTTAGCATGTCAAAGTAGCTTATTTTCACATCCTTCTTCTTTACCATCCTCCTCTTCCTCCTTATTACCCTTCATCTTTAGAGCAATTAGCATCCTCTCAGTCGTAATTAGCACGGCTCGTTCTTTACCACGATATTATGATTTTATTTAGAATATCGATATTTGTTGTATGGCATACAACAATATACTACTTTTTCCACTCATAATTATACTCTTTATTTTTTTACCAATATCAAATGTGTTATATTGTACTCCACTGAATCGATTGAACACTTTTTTCATGGCACAACAGCTTAGTTCAACTCCCTGTTTCTTTTAGAATTGATTTTAAAGTTATTTTACTTGTTTTTAAAGCTCTTAAAAGCCTTGCTCCTCCATACATTACTGATCTCCTGTCATTTTGTGTTCCAGCCTGATCACTGAGGTCCTCGAATGCTTCCTTTTTAAATGTTCCTCGTATGTCTCACACAAGCACCGGCCAGAGAGCTTTCTGTTTTTATGCCCCCAAGCTTTGGAACTCTCTGCCTCTGGACATTAAAACAGCGAGCTCTCTGGGTGTTTTCAAAAGTAAACTTAAGCCTTACCTTTTTAATCTATCATTTAATTTGGATTAATCTATTTCTAGCCCTAGACTGCATTATTGTTTTCAAAATTATTATTTTAATCATTATTATTTTAATCATTGCTTTAACATTTATTTATCTTATTTAATTATTGATTTATCTATTTATATCTTGTAGTAATCTGATCTTGTTAACACTACCTTATTTTCTAACTATTCTTTCCACTCTTATTTATTTTATTAATTTTACAGTATTGATTTTTTTTCAAGTATGAAGTATGAAGTATTTTATTTATAATCATGCCTTTTATAATTTTACCATTGTTGTTTTCTGTCTCTGTTCATCTGTGAGGCACTCACAGAGATCACTGCTTTAGATCCTGCTAGCCTTTTTGTATTTATCTTATTGCAGATATTATCTACTGTTACTCAACAGAAGGAAATGGGGCTTATGTGTTTGCGTGATGTGAGTGTAGTTCATCTCCACACAGCCTCCAAACACGCAAACACACAGACACAGACACACACGCACACAGACACACACAGGCACACACACACACAAACACACACACACACACACACACACACACACACACACACACACGCACGCACACACACAGAGAGAGAGAAACACAGAAACACACACACACACACAGAGGCTGGGCCGCACCTCCTGTGTGCTCGTGGTGAGCAGCAGTGACAGGAAGCGTCTGTCGCCGCTCATTTTTCATGTCGTGCTGTTAGATGTCGTATTTGAGCAGCTGCCGATGTTTTAAACAGAGAAAGAAAAAACGAACTTGATAATTTCACTTTTTGTTTTATTTTACTCTATGTACACGCCTCAACTAAATTAGAGATCTTGAAAGTTTCTGAACATTTTTGATACTTTTGTATGAACTTTTGAGGTGATAAAAACTGGAAATGGCTTCTGGAAGTCTGGGTCTAACCGAAGGTCTGGGTCAGGACATCAGTCAGGAGGAGCTGGACTTTACAGACCTGTTTCTGTATAACGCAGCTGGAGAGGACTTTCCTGGCAGTGACACTGGTGTGTATACAGCAGTTATCTCAAATGACACCATTTACATAACATTAAGCTCTCTCCCTGGTAAATTTAAGCCTATAATTAAGGTTGAAAAAAAAAGAGTATTGGCCTTGTGGTGTGTTGTATAAGACAGCATTTAAGTGGCTTTGGGATTTCTATCAGGGAGCACTTAGCTGTCAGGTACTGATGTTCCACAGTAATCCTCCTCTCTTCAGTGTCATAAAGTCAAATGGAAAGCAACCGGAGCCTTAATTCTGTACCACACATTAAACACAGAAACACAGGGCTGTGCTGTCAGTATTAGAAAACCCATTTTCCCTTAAAACCTTGTTTTTATTGACTTCAATGTGTGATTTTTACTGTAAAGAAAGATGACCACTGTGAACAGAGCTTGTCACCAGGAGGCAGTTTTCACTTTCATCTGCTGAAGAGGGAAAGTTTTTTGTGTTCACATCTTATAACTGATTGCAACACATGGGAAATAAGATAATTTACATAGATCAGAATCAAAACAGTTTTACTACCTTTTAGCAACAAGATATTGTCACCAGTATAAAAAGAGAAAGAAAAAAAATATGACAGATCTCAAATATTTTAAATATGTTTTTGTAAGAAAAGAGCAAAGTACTGTGATTAAAATGTGCAAAAATATTGAACAAGACTGCATGTGTTTTAGGTATAAAGTGAAAATAATTATTCAATGTACAGAAATAAAAAATAAAAAAGGGCGCCTTGATGTCGCGCTTTGTGCTCGATGTGTAGCGTGTTACCCAACATAACTTTGCGGTGTGCAGCCATGCAAATGCATCAAAGAGCCTCACTCACTGCTCCCATGAGGGCTGCGCTGTTACATTGTGTGTGGAGACACGAAAAGACATAAATCAGGTTGACTGATGTGTTGTACAAATATTGGTCAGTAGGGCCCTAGGAACAAAGTAGCTCTTGTGGTTTGAGGATTTGTACCTGAAAGACTTTATTTTCTTGCCCAAGTTATCTCAATAAATCACATCATTTATTGGTCCTGTTAATTACTTACACTGGTCTGATTTAAAAACTGTAAGACTTAATCACTAATAATGCAGAGAAAGTAAAGCAGGAGACATCTAATTTCTGTCAGTTAAAGTTTAAGATACATACATTTGTGTGTAATGAATCAGTAAATATAAAGGCAGAAATGGCCAAACGCCATTCATAAAAAGTGTTTGTATCCCTGCCATATCACACATTGGTTTGCAAATTACTGCTTTAACAGCCCTGAGAGTGACAAATGGCTGTTGACATCCTGTTTTTTTTCCTTTGCAGTAAGAAGTAAAGTATTGGACAGCAGGTGGAGTGTTACCCTCTAGTTGATGTGGTAGCAACTTGTTAATCACAGGTGTCAGCACCAGTGTATACCCTGCTTTGCTATCTTTCTGCACTTCATGCATAGACTATATAAAATATGGACATAGTATCCGTGACGTCACCCATCTGTTCCTGAGAGCTGTTTTGAAGCAATTGACAGCAGCACCCATATTGGAAATGCGGAATTCAACCAGGCAGAGTGTGACGTAGTGTGAGCCTCCTAGCCATAGCTATGTGTTCCCCGACCGGGTGTCCATCAGTCATGTCCTTATTTGGGCAAAACTCGTAATCTTAATATCTTCTGAAACCGTCACGTTAGAAAAAATTCACCCCCCGTACAGTGTGTGCGGATAGAGAGATTAGCTTGTAGGGCCTAGCTGTTTTTTTAACCAGGCTGTAAACATGTTATTAATGCTGCAGAGATCGTCTTTTCCCATTCATGTCTATGTGGTTTCCGGTGTTTCTGCAGCCAGCCTCAAGGGGATTTTTGATGTATTGCAATTGATAGCACTTCCGCATGGGCTTCATCGTTTGAAACCGGAGGTTGCTGCTTGACTACATGGGTCTATTATTTAAAAAACAAGCTAATTATATGTTAAAGTAGATTGAAACTAGAGTTAACACTGTTAGCTGACAGGAAAATGTGTACAGGTACAGGGGACTACTCGCAGTAGTTTTCCTCAACCGGTTCCATAGATAAGACAGTTTTTGCAAGCCCTGAATCAATCAATCTTCTTTTGAGAAATGTCTTGAGATAACATTTACTATGAATGTGTATTTGGTTTGATTGATTGATTGATCCCTGGTTGGTCCAATGTAAAGACGTACAGATTGAAGAGGTCTTCTGCACTTTGCCCACTTTTGATGGCAAAGATGTGTTACTTTAAAGAATTGTAAGCAGGTAATTGAACACCTTATTGCAAAACAATAACAGAGAAAATCAATGATCACATGCAGAGCTTTTAACATGTTGTTTAACTAAATTTAAAGGATCTTTCCAGTTATCTCGGGTAAATTTTGGTAGAAAGAAAGTCAGGTTTCTAGACACAGGTGTCACAAAGTAATCTACTGCCTTGTTTTCAACAGATACACAGGTGTTCTCCTCCAGAATGACCAGCAGCCTCCCCTGCTGGTGGTCAACCATCACACCCCCTTCATCTCCACCTCCAACCAACCAGCCCCCAGTCAGGACCCCTCCTCTCACAACTCCACCACAAGCACCTGTCAGGGGTGGGCTGGACTCTCTAGGGCTGACATCAAGACCGGGACCATTCCTGCTCCCAGCCCCAGGATTGAGATCACTCCATCAGGGGACTCCCTGAGCTCTCAGCCCCTGGAGCCAAGCCCTGGCACCAAATCTCTAGGAGCCTACAGGGATTGTGTGAGTCCTGCAAAGCAGTAACTCCTCCACAGGTTGGCCCGTAGAAGCGTACTCTCCTTGGGCTTCACCCTGTTCTCCCCTTCTAATGGTGGCAGTGGTGGTGGCATGACATTATCTGCTTTAGACCTCTGTCCAGTCCTCCAGGGTATCAACACCTCCTCTGCCCACTCCTCTCCTGGAGCTTCGCCTCGAAATAGCATCACAGACGAGACCTATCTTCTGCCCCAGCATCAACACACTGCCTCACCGCTCCCCCACCAGCGATCCCGCTCTGCCTCACCACACGGAAAACGCTCTTATGGCCTCGTCAGCTCCTGTCAAGGGGGCACTCCTGTCAAGCAGCGCTCCCGGAGTCCCAGCCCATCCCCTCGCCCCATGAACAACAGGGCTCCTACTACCTCCACCAGTACCAGGCCCAAGCTGAGTTCCAGCCTCCAACTCAGACCTTGACTCCTGGCTTGGAGGAGATGCTGAGCAGCCTCAGCTCCAGTCAACCCAGAGCGATGACCTCTGCAGGGGTGAGAGACACATATGCACAGACCCAGAGACAGGACTGTGTGTATGGAGAGGGGTTTGAGTGGGCCTTTGAGCAGGAAAGGGGAGGTCGGGCAGGAGCTCCAGAAGTCAAGTCTGAACCCTTCTATGTGATTCCTGCTGTGTGGCCCACTCCTCATCCAGTCCACCACGGAGCATACAGGTGTGCTACTTGTCTTATTACTGGTGTTTTCTAGGTGTAGGCGGTATTACATGCAATACAGCTTTAGGATTATGTCCATTTAATTATTCCCACTACTAAGCACACCCTTTATTCACGACAATGACATGAAACTATGATAACTATGCCTTTTTTCCCCCACAGTGGTCTCCCTATGGCTCCTCTTCCGTCTTTAGAGTGGCCTTTGCTCAGTCAGTCCACTCAGTACGAGCTCCTCATTCAACAACATCCCAAATCTTACCACAGAGCTCACTATGAGACAGAGGGAAGCCGCGGAGCTGTCAAGACCCCAAATGGAGGGCATCCAGAAATCCAGGTGCCATTGTAATTTCACTTTTGCGTGTACATGGGTGTGGTGTTGCTACGGTGTGTGACTCTCACTTTACATGTGTGTCAATGCTAATTTTTAGAAGATAAAATGAAGTAGCGGGAGAGTAAATACATGATAGCATCTCCTGGATTATGTGGTGTTTATGTAAAGCAGACAGTAATGCAAATGATGACAGAGCGTCTGTCACAACTCCCACAACACAGGGACATTTCTTTGGACACATTTGGCATTGGTACATGGGTTTACATAATTTGCTGCTCTTGTAGAGTTAACAATAAACTGTAACCGTAAGTTGTTCTGCCCTTTGCTGCACGAATTGACTATGCAAAGCACTGTTCATGCTACTAGTTAGATAGCGCACTGTGAAATTGCCCCCACATGAAAATAGATTTAACTTGCTGTTGTAAATGTGTTCTCTGCAGCCATTAATAGTATTATAGTTAGTTTAATTCGGTGTGAAGCATGCTTTAATCGCCTTTGCTTCCATTAACAGCTTCGCGGATATCAAGGGCACAGCTCCACTGGCGCTGCAGGTCTTCATTGGGACAGCCGACGAGAGACTGCTGAAGCCTCACGCCTTCTACCAGGTCCACCGCATTCACAGGGAAGACAGTCACCACACCCAGCATGGAGAGGATAATAAGTGGGACCAAAAGTGTTGGAGATACCTCTGGAACCAAAGAATCACATGAGAGTGATGTGAGTATAAAAAAGGGTGTGAAGAGATTTAAACAAAATCATTTCAGATATGCTACGAGGTATTCTTGTGCGTACTGACTCATCAAGACCTTTTGTACTACTTTGATTTTCGATTTTAAAGGTATAAACATCTTCGCTTGTTCCTTTTTCTTCCCTGATCTTAATAATTCTTCTTCTTCTTTGCTTCAAGGTTTCTCGTCTTAGTTCCTTTTGCTGTAAACGAAAAATGTACCACTTTCAGCATGCCAACATTTTTACAAGAAACACCTACGGATTGTTGTGAGTCATCATACGTCAGATTCACTTTCTGCTTAACAGGACTGGTAGCAAGAAAGTAGATTTCTGTAAAAAGGTCACAGCTTACAGTAAACCTCACAAAACAACGTCAACAACTGACAAACTGAAAAAAACCACAGACCTTGTGAGAAGAGAAAGCAGAAAAACATGGGGACATTTTCCAAGCAAACCACTTTGGCCTATTTTCAGAACGATCTTAATCTCCTCTATTATTTTTTTTTTTATAATTTCAGGATCGACTGTGTAGGAATTCTGAAGCTGAGAAATGCTGACATTGAGCTGAGGAATGGCGAGACGGACATTGGTCGGAAAAACACACGTGTGGCGGTTGGTGTTTCGTGTCCACGTTCCTCAACCCGGAGGCCAGCTCGTCTCCCTTCAAGTCGCATCTGATCCTATTGAATGCTGTAGGAGTGTTTTAAATCCTCATTATCTGCTTTTTGTTCCCTTTCCCTGGATCATAACAGGTATTCAATTTCTTTTAGTCTATCATCATTTATCTATATTCTGGCTGCAGTTATTTTCCTGGAGCTTATCAATCAAATAATCATCTTTATTTGTATAGCACCAAATCACAACAAACGTTATCTCAGACGCTTTAACAAACATAGAAGGTCTAGACCGTACTCGATGTTACATTTTTAACAAGACCCAACATCAAGACAGGGTAAGATCCAGTCCCATCCAACAAACAGAACTCGGTCTGATCTTTAATCCACCATGAGCACTTTGCTGCAAGATAAAACATCCTTTAAAAGGCAAAAACCTCAAGCAGAACCAGACTCATGTTAGACAGACATCTGCCTTGACCGGGTTGGGGTTGGAAAGAGGGATAAAGCGAGATGAGACACTTAAAAGCATGTATAGAAGTATGTTTCTTCCACCAATGAGACCTTGAATTCACCAGCATCACAGGTTTATTTTCTGATTTGATTATATTTATTCAAGTAGGACCATATAAATATTGATTATTCATGGTGTGCACTTTTGTCATGCATTCAGCAACTGGCTTTAATGCGAATGTTCACCAGGAAGTCAACGTTGTATCAATTGTGATTGATTAACCACTAAAAATGTGCTAATGTCCGTACCTCCATATGGTGTTTCAAACAATTGTGTCTCCTTGTTTTCTCAGCTCAGCGCTCAGCTCAGGAGCTCCCTGCAGTCGAGAGGCAGGACCTGGACCGGTGCTCTGTCCTGGGTGGTCAACAAATGGTCCTTACTGGGCAGAATTTACAGCAGACTCCAAAGTGATATTCTCTGAGAAGACTCAAGGTGAGGACGTTGATCAGGTCATTTTCTCTTGTCACGTGACATTCTGCTACTAGCTAGCTAGCGTAATCAAGTAAGAGCTGAACTTAATCGATACAGAAAATACATGTTTGATAATATAAAAATGGATCGACTGAGCTATCTAGCCATGAGGTAAAATACAGTCGTTAGTTATTTAAAGCTGAGGTTGGTACTCAGATTTAGATACACTTTTGTTATACTGGTTAAAATTATCTTTATGTCCCGATGGCAATCATACATAATGTATTCTTAAAAAAGAGTGGAGCTATCTACAAGCCGGAAAACACCCAACCAATAATAAGCCATAACATGAAACCAATCAAATCCCATCCTGCCGTTCTGCCCACTTCCTGCTAGTACATTTCATGTTTGAGACATGAGGTTGATGTAGTGCAAGGCCGTTTTTGGTCAGCCATGATCATATGGTCGCGAAGCAGCGGCGCTTGAGCATGTGAGCAGGGGCGTCGTATTGGAGGAGCTCCGAGGGGAGGGGGGGGGTGTTAGATGGAGTCCTGAGAAATGCTACATTCAAATTCATGCTAGTTTTCTGTGACTACCAACAGATTGATATGTGAAAAAATGTGAAGATCCCCAGATTAAGGCATCTTCATCAGCAGCTCTCACATCTTGATAGTCCATCTCTCTCTGCTGCTGTCGGTCAGCAGCACACACTGACTTCCTACCACAGTGATGGAAGCTTCACAAATTGGTGGAACAAACATTGCTTGCCAGATTTGTCCAATAGCTAACAAAATCTGCTATACTTGCGTGTGAAAATCTCACACATCGTAAAAAACAAACTATAAAAGAGAGAATTTGGGGTCTAAGGTGTGATTTTTTTTAATAGATGTGATGTAAACTGGATTTGTTACCTTTTGACAAGGCCATGCTAACTGTTTCCCCTAATTTCCCATTTTTATGCTAAGCTAGGCCAACCATAAAAAGGGATGTACAAACATGAGATTAGTATCAGTGTTTCACTGAACTCTTAACAGGAAGGCAGATATGTGAAACTATTCAATTAACAAGACATTGCACTGCGTGTGTGTGTATTGTTGACGTGTGGTTGTTGTGTTTATATATTGAGTTCTGTGTTTAAAATAGACTCATACATTGTAGATCATAAGTACTTCTGTGGCCCACAGATATCCTGCTCTTGTGTATCCACCTGCTCTGAATTGTATTCACATTATTGCATATTGCCCAGGCAGCTTTAGTGATGCACATCTTCCTCCAGCCCACACTCTTCACTTTGATTAAAAGACACATTAGTTTTAAATCTTCACTGTTAAACAGACGCTGACAACTTTTGTTTATTTATGCATGGAAATTTCTCACCTGTTGCTGCTCCTTCTGCCCACAACATTGTTGTTGGGTTATTTAGTGAAGAGCAGGAGGGTACAGTTGAATGCATGTAAGGCCGCTCTGTTGCTTGGCGTGGGTTTCATGAAACAGGATGTGGTTAGACAGACTGATAAAGATTCAGACCCAGAACACTGGCTTTTTTTTTTTTCTTGTTTCAAAGCGTGGGTAGAAAACAGTCACAGCAGGTAAAAAGTGAAGGTGGGAGTTGTCCTCTGAAAGAATAAAGGGGAAAGCTCTTTTCCACGGTCTGTTCATGTTCTTACATTTGTTGCTTTGAAATGATTGACAGTTAGAATGCTTACAAGTTCATCTTTCTGGTTCCAATCCAGCATGCTTTTAGTAAGTTACAGGTCACCCATGTCAGAAAGGTGTTGTGCTGCTCGCCAAAGTTTGCTGAGTCAAGTTAAAGACCATTTGCATATCTGTATACAAATATTAGGCAGCCTGTCAGCTTAGCTTAGCACAAAGACTGGAAACGTCAGCCAAAATTCACAAAAATGTGGATCCAGTTTATCAGCTAAGCTAACTGGCTGCTTTTCCTAGCTTCATCTATTTTTTGTACCAACATAAGGATGGTATTAATCTTGGCCTTTAATTTAAGACAGCAATCCAACTTCTGAAACGCATTGTCCACTTTCATTTCTCTGAATTTAGATGGAGAGCAGATCTGGGAGGTGGAGGCCACAGTGGACAGAGACAAACACAAGCTGTGAGTTCACCTTGAGCTTACTTTACTGACAAATAACATAAATACCAACTTTTGTACATTTTTCTGACACTGTTAGAAATCCACGACTACTCAAAACTGAAAGCATAATGCAAAACCACCCAGAACCACACTTTTATCAGACATCCTACATAAGTATCACAGATAATCAAGTCAGTGCAAGTGTTTCAATGTGAAACAAACAAGTTAGTCTCTATTTCAACATGATGTTTGTCTTGGCGTGATCTGTTTCTAATGTTTCCCAACCCCTGTGTAGACATGCTTTTTGTTGAGGTTCCTCCGTATCGAAAGCAGACCATTCCCCACCCGGCCAAAGTCAACTTCTATGTCGTCAACGGGAAGAAGAAACGCAGTCAGCCCCAGCACTTCATCTACACGCCTCTAATAGGTACACACCAACGCTTATATGCTAAGACTTAAAGCCACGTTACATTAATGCCAGTTGATCTAGACACATAAACATAAACACAATATTTGAACAGTTTACATGTTGCTAGTGGTATAAATGGATTTAAAGTCATTTATCTTTTCTTTAAATCCAAAGAGTACAGGAAATAAAAACGCTATCCTATTCTCTGAAAGCAGCTACTAGCTACAAGAGCTTTCTGTGCGTGATCCTCATGTTTCACAGTTTTCAAGAAATGAGTCAGAAGCTGTTAGCAGTCAACGGTAGCTGCATAGGGGAACTACTTTCACTAGCTGTAAAAAAAAAAAAAAAAAGGGAAAAACTTTTATGTTTTCACAAGTCTCTCACCACCTACATGTAGTTCTCACAGTTGAAATAAAACTTACACTTTCTTTCAGAATGATTCATATGGTTAGTATTCCAGGGAATTAACAGACTTTTATGTAAAATAAATTGGGTCAGTCCGAGGAAAAAACATAATTACAATGCTTTTATCATTTTCTGTAATGACCCAAATGGCTTAAATACCCATAAGACAACACTCTATTGATCAGGAGTAGGACACAGAGGTAATTCATGATATGATGCAATACATAAGGCTGGGCGATATAGACCAATATATTCCCCATTTAGCCTTACATTCCTATAGTTTATCTGGTTGCCAGTAAGAATATTACTTTAAGTGTTCTTACTGTAAACAATCTTTTTACTAGGCAAAAGGCTTAGTGTCTATTCTTTTAATCAATTCAATCAACACTGCACTCGCCAATGGCCAGATGAAGCTGTGCCCAAAGCACTGCATCCTTGGTTGTGTGTTGAGCTGCACTGCTCTCACAAACATTACTCTTGTTGTTGATTGCTTCAGTCCCGTTAGGCTGAGCTTCATTAACAATGACGAATCACTGGTGTGTCTGAGTTGTGTCCCACCCCAACTATTTTATGCCACCATTCAGAGAGGATGGGACAGTGGATAAAGCACGAAACCAGGAGAGAGAGTGGTGAGTGACAAGGGGCTAAAGGTTAGAGCTGAACCAGGCCCGCCCTCCTGAGGACTACAGCCTCTTCACATGGGGTGTGCAACTGAACCACTTAGCTAAACAGGCACCCCAAAGTCCTACATGTTACAGTGTAGCACACTTTGCTCTTAGCTTTGTTTCTATTGACAGTTAATGATACACCTACATTCATCTGTCTCATCCTCCATCATGAAATAATCTTTGTGTTGTTTTACTCTTGTAGCAGTGAAAGCAGAACCCCTTGATGACTTCACACTGAATTCGTACTATTCTGACAATCAGTCCCTCTCCGGCCTGTCAATGAAGTCCCTCTACCATCCCCTGGATCAGGACAGCAATCTGCAAGCCTTGAATGTTTCTCCAACACTGTACCATCTAACCACTGTAGACCCCAGAGCCCATGTGTTAATCCCTGACCCACTGGATGACCATCCAGGTCTACTACCAGTCCAGAGCAAACACTCTGATCAACAGCCCCATGGTGTACCACACTGCAAACCAGCGTTACAACACTGCGGTTCCCCTATGGCCCCCACTCATCTCCCACTCCCAGCCAGTGCGTCGGTGCCAGAGCTCCTTTGGGACAATTGGTAGAGCATCCTCTGGTTGGTGATCCATTCGAGGCAGTTTAGTGTCTAGACATCAGAGTTTAGTGCAGGTCAGCGCTACAACTAGGGAAGTCACCACCTTTAGGATACATCCAAGGCCAGACTCCAGTGAAGGCTGGAGGTAGAGTGGAGCAGGTGGCCTGACTTTGACCCAGATCAGCTCCAGTAGAGGAAACCATGAAGAACAAGCTCCAGAGAGGGTCACCATCAAACAAGAAATCAACCGCTATGCTTGCCTGGAGGATGGTGAGTATTAACGACGAACTGTTTTGGTTATCTGGGGTCAGGATACTTTATTATAAGTGCTAGTTGGTTCTTAGCATAAAAGATCTCCCTCACATTCATCCATCCAAGCAGTGGCGGTTCTAGACCAATTTACTGGGTGGGACAGGCTGGGGCCAAGGGTGTTGTTGAGGGACACATTCAACCCTGACAAAAGAGACTGAGAAGGGTGAGGACCGGCTGAGAACAAAATGGCAAAACATCAGTGCAATCCCAATTTACTAGACATATATACTACTGTGTCTGACAGCAGCTGTTTGGCTGTTTACACTCAACATGATCCCTTAGCGCTCTAAAGGACTGGAACCAAGTGCCACACGCATGTGTTCCGCCTGTAACATCGGTGCAATACCGAAGCTTTTATTACTGTATAATATTATTTAGGTGTGGAGGAGGTGCCACAGGGGGGTCCAGGTTCAGTTTTACAGGGGCACTGGCCCCTGTAGGCCCCTCCCCAGAACCGCCACTGCATCCAAGTCAAATAGTCACTACAGTCTCAATATTTCTGTTTGTAAATGTCTTCAAAAGAGATAAGCATGTCCACTCCAAGGATCATTGAAGTGAAAAAACCCAAGCACTACTAACAAATATCTATGCATGTAAAATGTAAATTGTAACCGGTGCAAAAAGTAATGGAATGCATCAAGCAAATAGCTTCAGCCAGCGGCCACAAAACAGTCTACAATGGCTTCAATATAATCCAGAAACCAAGCCTGATCAAAATACTTGCACCAAATGTGCTTTTGCTTTGCAGACCGATGCAAATACTTTTTTTAAAGGTCTGACAAGCTATGTTACACATTCTGCAATCAAACACAACAAAAGTGTCATCCTGCAAAAAATAACCTCTTCAAGATCTCAGTGCAAAATTGTAATTTTCGGGTGAAATGAAAAGAATCCTACCCTCTCAACAAAAAGGTTTAAGACATGAAGCATGTGCACAAACATGTGCAACACCATGAATGCCTTAAAGGCCAGATTCAACAAAAGATTGTGTTCTCTCTCTTGCAATGATAATCACTTTAAAACTGTATCATTTTTGGAGTTTTATGCAAACTTGAAGGTTCAGCTGATTTGTTACAGATGTTTTTGTTCCTACAACAATAAAAAAATGGAGTACCATAAAATGTTCAAATAATTGTACAAACTGAATTTAAAAGACGTATTGAAGACTGGGGGATGGGGTGTTGTGGTCCAGTCTGCAAATGCATACTAGCATGCAGCCTCTGTATGCTTGCAAATCCTGCCTTGTGGTTTTCTGTTAGGTTTGTCTATCCACCTTCCTATCTCTGTCAGTCAAACTCCCACGCACACAGGCAAGCAAGTATCAAAGGACTAACAAGCTTTTTGACCATGGTCCATATTTTCAAATCAAATCCTGTTCAAATGACTTGAGAATCTGAATGTATTTAAGCTGATGAAGTAAAAAAAAAAAAAAAAAAAGCAACATCACCCTAAAGTGAAAGAGTGATATATATTCTGACTGAGTTATCTTTGGGGTAAAGTTTCTACTAACACCTCTGAGATCAGAGACAGAAGCAGGAAATGTACTGTATCGGAAAATATGTTTCAACGCTCCTGTGGTTTACAAAAAGCAGCCGTGTCCCTGGGTCTAGAGAATGATACAAAGTGGAGTAATAATGCAAGTTTAGGTTCCTACAGCAATCTGTTTTACTATCACAAGTCAGTGCTTAACCAAACAAGGTGAGATTAAAACACACCATAACTGTGCTTTAAAAAAGCAGTAATATATAACAATGGAAAATAGCAAATAAGTTGAAAAGCAGTATGTTTTTATGTTTCTAATGATGTTCATCAAGCATGTTTTTGTCAGAGAAAGAGATATTACATCAGCCCAGAAAACATACACATCATACATCTATGTTGAATAAAATACAGCCATCTAGAGGTTGGTAATGTCATTGCAACATGTCACATAATCACTTAAGAGTTTGCATGTCTCCTTAGGACAGATTCATGAGTGACATTAGAGCAATTTTGGGAATGCCCTGTGAGCTCTTTTCAGAAATAACTATCACACTCCCTCCTCACTTTCTGCCATATCGTATTCTTCACTAAAGTTAAAAATGTCCCACACAGCTTAAACTGACTTTGTAGACTCCCACTATTAGAAATACAACTAGTCGGAGTTGTCTCCTGACCCTCCAACAAACAGGTCAGTTGAAAACAAATGAGATAGAAAAGCAATGTTTAATGCCAGAAATGTGAATTGTCATTGACTTATTACTTATTGACACTAAAGTTGCTCACACCTGTTGTTATATTTTTCAGTAAATGATATCATAAGAAGAGACTTGAAAGGACACAACGGAGATTGATACTGGACGTCTACAACTGCACTGCCTGACAGAAAGTCTTTAACAACAATGAGCAAGACTGTGGGAAATTGTTCCAGGATGACATAAAAATAGGTCCATTATAAGTTTATGTTGACTTAATTTTAGGTTGAATTTGTGTTTTATTATTGATTTTGATACTATTTAGCGGAGCTCTTCACTCTGCAATATTCAGGTTTTAAACTGAGCTATAACATTGTACATTAAAACCAGGTGGGCACTGTAAGCCTTATTTTATATACACTGTATACTTAGCTAAACAAACTATTGTCACAGCTTACACCTTGTATCTGTTTTGCCTTTATTTTATGCTATATGACTGCTCTATGTTTACATATTTGTACCATTGCTCATTGAAAGCATTTATAATATATTTTATAATAAATAAACATTTTTATATGAATCTGTGTGCACACCTGACTGAGTCTACATAATTCCTGTCCTGTTATTCAGTCATAGTTCATCCACCTTACCCAGTGTATCCCTTCTACAATGAATAAATAATCATCCTCTGTAAGTGGTGCAAGTAGGATTGAGTTTATATTGAAGGGGTCGACCCTGAATGGTGTTTATCAGCTGTCCTAATCAGTGAGGGTCACATCTACGGTTGCCAACTGTCCCGTATTAGCCGGGACATCCCGTATATTGGGCTAAATTGGTTTGTTTCATACGGGACCTCAATTCTCCCGTATATTGACTATTAACTGTTGTAAATACAGCAGACTGCACTCTACAGATCCTAGATCAGATAAAATGGCAGTGGCAGATCATGTGCCAATCAAGACGCCTGTCATCCAATCACAGAGGATATTCTCTCTGATGGCAATTAGTGATTCATACTCCTCTTTTGCATTACATTTTTTCTTTTGTCTATTTTTTATATAAAGAGCCAAATTGTGTTTCTTTGAGGTTAATTCATATGAGTTTACATAATGAAATAGTAAGGGTTAAAGGGAATATACTAACTTTCTGCATTTCCAGTTGAATCAGAATATGAATATATGCTGAATTCACACATCATGCTCAAACCACCATTGCACCGTCCACATGTCCCTTATTTAGTAGTGAGAAAGTTGGCAACCCTATCTGTAAGATGTGCAAGTAGGATATTTGAGTTTATATTGAAGTGGTCGACCATGAATGATGTTTATCACCTGTCCTAATCAGTCAGGGTTTACAAAATGAAGAAAAAAATCAAAGACACACTCATTCATCAGTTGAATATAAAGTACTCACTTTGAAGACTCGCCTCCACCCTTTGAATCGTTGATCAAACTCATGAAACACACGACATTACTTTAATGTTAACTATTCCTTCATCAGCTGTCTGTCCAGCAAAGTCATCTGCTAGCAACACTTCCAACACAAACACTAGAGAGCGCCATTGTCAAACCAATCTTCCATCGAGCCGGAAGTGAAACATGTGTATTATGACGCCATTTCCGCTTAGCCAATATACTTTTTTTCCTCTCTCCTCTGAAGCTAAATAAGCTTTTCCATAACAGTGTGTCTTCGCTCACCTATACATTTGTGCATTGAATTTAAAATAATATCCTGTAGCGAAAAGAAGAGTGGAGCTCTCTTTGACTGGTAAGCTTTTCTTTCAGACTGTATTGTATTTATACGCAGCTCAAGTCGATGCATTGAAAAATAGAGCTAGCCACTCAGCTGTGTTTGCATACGATGTATGTTTAATAGCTGTGTTGTAAATGTGTCCCAGCTTGGTGTGTCCTGCACAAAACTACAACGTAAAATTGTCAGTACATGTTATCAATGTATACTGTTTTAAAAGTGCAAGCAGATATCAGCATTTTATCCACATCTCCGAGCTAGTCGTTTGTTAAAAGTAAATCTCTCACATATCCAAACCCATCTTTCTGGAGTCAAAGACATGTTGATCTTTCTGTAAAGAGTGATCCTATTATTTGCATATGCAACTGTGCAGTTCCACTAAGACTAAACTGGGCTATAACTGTATCATTTATCCGACTGTGCAATGTTTTAATGTGAATCTGAACTCTGCACTTTTTTTGTGCATATTTTGTACTTGTGAAGTTTCCAATTGTGTTCATATATCTCCTGGACCTCTATACCTGTGCTTAGTGTTTTGTACAGTGGCCCTGAAGGACAAAACAAATTTAAAAAAGATGAAACACTTTTAAAAAGTTGGAGAAAAATTTACATATTGGAAAACATTTTTACATTTTATTAAACAAAATAACATTAGCAAAACACTTTTACCAAGACCAAAACAAATTTTAATTTAAGAAAACAAATTTACAAAATCAAAAAAACACATTTCCAAGCGGTGAGACAATTTTACAAACAACGGAACACTTTTACCATTCCTGAAACAAATTTACATTTTATTTTTAACAGAAAGGGAATGTACCGAACACGGAAGTGTTCTGGTACCAAACAGAGTTCTAGTACCAAGTGTTGTTCCGTTTGGTTTCTCTCCATCCAAACTAAATGACCCCTCACTATGTAAATTTGTTTCAGGAATGGTAAAAGTGTTCTGCTGTTTGTAAAATTGTCTCGCCGCTTGTAAAGGTGCTTTTTGATTTTGTAAATTTGTTTTCTTAAATATAAATGTGTTTTCCAAAATGTAAATTTTTCTCCAACTTTGTGAAAGTGTTTCATCTTTTGTAAATTTGTTTTGTCCTTCATGGCCACCGTAGTTTTGTGTATTTGTATTTTATATGTACTTGACTTATTTAACATATTTCCTCCACATACCTAATACTTTCCAACTAATATTCTGCACAAGAGCAAGGGCACCATTTGAATTTCCTGACACAAAGAATAACTGGTTCTGATTCTGACAGGATATTGAAGTTGGAGACGACACTCGGCAGCATAATGTCTGCAGAACTGGACCTGTCCCCACCAGAGGTCCCTGAGCCCACCTTTCTAGAGAGCTTACTGCGCTATGGTCTGTTTCTGGGTGCAATCTTTCAGCTCATTTGCATCCTAGCTGTCATCTTACCCACATCTAAGGGACATGAACAGGTAAGGAGGGGAATTTAGCTGAATGCCCACACCAATAGTTAAAAAAGGTTGTTTAAAAATATGATTATATTACAACAGAAATGGAAAATAAAATAGTTAAAATATAGATTAACACAGTGCTGATTGTGACACAAAAAGCCTTTTTTTCATCGGGTTATTAAACTATGCCGATGTTATAATTTTTTTATTAGGATAGACCCCTTGAGATGTACCATCTAATTTCAAGGGGGTCCCAAGCAGAAATCATGTGTGTCAGCTATTTAGGCCTTCCTCTGATGAAGTCCTCAATGGTAACATTAAGTCATACAGCTGGATATTTTAAGACTTAATAGAAATAGCTGTTAAAAAAAGGTATTTCAACAAATACTTAGAATGCCATAAATGACAATGACATAATTCCAGAGCAGCAGACTTGTGTGTTGGCTTGCTGACCTATTTTAGGCTATTTATTTTCAGAGTGAAACATACCATCTCAAGTTAAAGAGGACAGTTCTTAATTATTTTAAGTGTCCATGAAGACGGAGCCACCAAAGGGCTACTCTCTCAATCTCCATACTAACAGTTGTCAGGAGAGCTTATTTATAGACAGGAGAAATTAAATTCAGGGTCTAATTATTCTATTTTTAGACGTTGTCATCAGATGCACTGGCTATTCTCTATAGTATGTCACCAGTTCATTCATTATGAAAATCTGCTATCTTACTGCCTGGCTGGGGCATAGGTTTTCTTAAGATAGTGTGTTCTGTTGTGCTCTAAAAGTCAGGGATTTTATTGAGCTGCTTACGAACAGGTATTTTCTGCATGGAGTGATAAAAATTGCTTTTTTAACAGTGTATATTGCATTTTATCACTTATTACCATCCTCCTATTCCATGTAAAGTAGATTGTAAAAGACAATCTTTACTTGGGAAATAATGCATATATGAGAGCATCAAGCAGCAAAGTATCCAATCACATCTTGAAAAAATACTTGTTTAATCTGTAGAGCCAGTTATGAAATTAAATGGACTTGGGGGATTTGTTTTGGAATGACATGGTACTGAATATCCCGTTTTTGCTTTACAGGATGAAACTGAGTCTACTGATGGCAAGACCACTGAACAGATGAAGAAACCTAAAGGACCAGCGCCACAGATTCGACAGAAGCCAAAGAAAGAAAGCAAAAAGAAGCGATAGAATGTCTTAAATGCAGTGTGTATGTGGGTGTGTGTGTGTGTGTGTGTGTGGATGCTACCTGCTTGTCTGAAAGGTTGTGTAGTCATCTGTGAGTCAACATTGGTATTTTCCAAAACAGTTTCCACTAAAGGTACATAAAACACTAAGTGGTTTAAAGAAGTTGAATTATTGTTATTTGATTCATGGCATTTCAGAATGACACAGGAAATTGTCATGGCCATTGTTTATACAAACATTTTATTTTTTACTCTCTTTTTTAATAAATTGAATTGCATTTGGGTTTAAACAAACAAATAATCACATTGAGTAATCATTCAGATGGTGGTTTTCATTCATTGCTAAATTCCTGTTTGTTCTGAATGATTCAGAATGAGATCATATCCTGTCCTTCCTTTTCCCCATTTATTATGGCAGGATACATCATGATATCCTTATAAAGCTTCAGTTATATTGAACAAGCAGAGCCTATTTCAGGGTGGTTTGAAATTATTTTTTCTTCTCTGTAAACACATTATCAGCCACTACAGGGATCTGTGTGTAATGGTTATACGATCCATATCCCAAGAAGTGCATTAATCACAACAAAAAGTAGGGCAGTTTGGTTAAAAAACAATTGTATTGAGTCTCATTTTAAAATGTTTGTTTGAAAATATTAATCCACATGCTCAAAAAGGAGTCAACCAAAGTATAAAAACATGCCTTTATTCGGATCCCCATTAGCTGCCACTAAAGAAGCTGCTACTCCTCCAGGGGTCCACATAAAACAAACATCACATACAAAGAATACATGAAATACAAAACCAGAAAATACCAGAACCATTTCAAAGATTACAAATAATGGATGTAGAGTACACGTTTCCATGAATTCATACCAATAAACATTAAATAACATCACATCTAATTAAGATGAATCAGAAGTGTTCACTGAAATTCATTAATGTTGGGGTTAATGTTAAAGGGTTGCTTTAAGAGTCCTTTAAAACTGGCCTTACTTGGTGCTTCAATTATGATAACTGGTCAATTAATTCCCATTGTCATGGCTTCTAAAAGTCAGGATGAGTTATTGTCAGGACTTGAAACACTAAGTCACTGATCTGTCTTTGAGGGATGAGGTGCAGCAGCCTAGCAGGTGTGTTACATAAACTTATTTCACTGCTAAGGTACACTACCAGTCAACATTTTGGACACACCATCTCATTCAATGGTTTTTATTTATTTTAATTATTTTCCACATTGTAGTTTAATACTGAAGACATCAAAACTATGAAATAATATGCTTTTACCATAATATGGATTACAACAGTAGTCAAATTGAGCTATCCAGTGTACTAACCCTACCTCTGAACAACACAACTGATGGTCTCAAACACATTAAGAAGGCAAGTCATTCCACAAATTAACTCTTGACAAGGCTCATGTTAATTAGAAACCATTCCAGGAGACCACTTCATGAAGCAGACTGAGAGAATACCAAGAGTGTGCAAAGCTGTCATGAAGGAAAGGGGGGGCTACTTTACAGAATCTAAAATATGATACATATTCTGGTTTGTTTAACATTTTTTTTGTTAATTAAATAATTCCATGTGTTCTTTCATAGTTTTGAAGTATTTTGTATTAATCTAAAGTGTTTCAAATAATTAAAATAAATACAAACCCTTGAATTAAAAGGTGTCTCCAAACTTCTGACTGGTAGTGTACATAATAGAATAGAATAGAATAGAATGTACTTAATTCATCCCCGAAGGAGCAAATTCAGGAGTCTGGCAGATAAAATTATAAAAATCACATAAAACAAAAAACGAGTAATTCAGGTGTCTGTTAGCTCATGTCCCATTGGCTAGAGAGTTATGAAGCCTAATGGCTGCAGGGATGAACGATTTTCTGTAGAGATGAGCCGTCCACTGCCGCTGTTTCTCTGGTCCACAAAGAAGTTGTGAAGTGGATGATCTGTGTAATTTAGAATGACCTCTTGCTTCTTCTGTGTGTATCTCTCCACCACAGCCCCCAGTGAGTCCAACCTGGTTCCAATCACAGTGCCAGTTTTTTTCACTGGTGTGTCTAAGCATCTTTTAGACATATATAGTGACATTAAATGATTATTGAATATTTTTCCTGACTTAATTTGGTTATATGAGTTAACACAAGTGTTTCCTCTTTTGGTATATTAGTCCCTGTCCTTAGTTGGGATTAGCCCTTCACCATAAGAGTGCCAAATAACACCGCAGGACGGTTGAATTTTAAAATCAATGCGCCAACCCGTGCACACCATTAATAACCGAGAAGTTGTGTCGCTAAGCAACGGTCTCTGGTAGCCTGTCATTAAACGGATGACTACAGATATTTAGTGTCCAGCTTTTCAGTCTTACCCAATTAAACATTGAAATTACCTTTAAAGCCTCTGAATTATTTCTATAAAAACGTGAACCGGGTGTTGTCGTGCTCGCTGCCAACGCCTCGGTGAATTCTCCCGTTACGGCGTCGAATTACGCAACACTACGTGAATTAGAGATGTGAAGTTCGCGAACGAGTCGGTCTTTTGAACGGCTCTTTTAAGTGAATGATGAGAACCGATTCGCAGATGCCAGCCGTTCATTTGGGAGCCGATTGCCCACGCTGCCTTCACGTGTCACCTGTGGGGCCCATGACTCTTTTTTTCACACTTATTATCTACACTTTATTATTGTTTACATTGTTTTGATGTGGATTCGCATCAAGGAGCTGAGCTCCTGTTTGTAAAGTACTTCAGGTGTAGAAACACCAGGTGGGGTGGTTCAATTTTGCATTCACATTTTTATAATGTCCTAGTTTATATTCTAATTGTATTTATATTTTTTATATAAATATATATTTATAATTTTTTATTATAATTTTTTTTTTCTGTATTGTTAAAATGTTCTTGTATGGAAAATTTACAGTAAAGTTGTTTTGCATGGAAGTTATCGGTAGCCTGCATTGTTTTCATAGTGCCACAAAGTTTTTTAGGTGAGGGAAAATTCAAAATAGTAATCTCACTGTCGAAACATGGGGATATGGCACCATCTTATGGAATGTTTACAATGCCAAATGAAATTATAATCAACATTTCAGAATAATTCCCACCAATAGAGTAGGCTATATATATTGGTGGGATGTGTAGTTTGAATGATTCTGATCCAAATCTTATCTTATAACTCCTACCAGTGACTGTTTCCTTAATAAAAAACGAGTTACCCCTGGTTGACTTCTAAAAAATAAATAAATATAACTATGAGCCAAAGAGCCAGTCTTTTGAACGGTTCCCTTCAAAGATCCATTAATCCCATCTCTAACGTGAATCCTCTCGACTTCGCCGCTGCTGCTGCGTAAAGGACGTAAAGTCCAGGCTCATCATATTTGCGCTCTCGTGTTTCGTCAGTGATGCACTATCCCGTGCCTTCCCCCCCTACGAGGCATGTCTCCTCCACACCACACCACTCCAGCTTCCTCGCATGACTGTACCGCGCCGTGGACTCTTCCTCGCTGAACGCGCTCCTCCAGCCGCACGTCTGGTGTTCGTCCGGCCCACCGCAGCCGCCCGGCAGCTGTGCCCTCTGCTCCTGAAGGCAGTCCTCGCCATGACCTCCCCTTCCTCCAGTACTGCCCAAATTCGCTAAATGGGATTCGTGGCTGGCCCGAGGTTTCCACAGCAACTGGCCATCCGCTTCCATTATTCTTCTAATGAGGACAGCCTCACGGATTTAACTCGCTTCCTCGCTGCGCGTCTCTGATTTTTGGGCTGAATCTCAAGACGCGTCAAAGGTGAGTTAATTACGACTTGTGACGTTTTAATGCGAGAAAATTAGCTTTATCTCCCTGATGGCCTACACCAAGAGCTTCTTGTTTGTTTATACGTATTTTCCTGTCCTGATGTTTTACACAGCGTAAGATCCCCCCCTTCCCACAGTGACTTGTATTTCATTGTTGCACAGGCCATTCTGTCAGTGTTGCTCCCACATTAAATTCGGTCAGTGCCGCTCAGTGTGAGCCAGGGCTGCGTTTGTTGACGATTTACTACAACCCACACTAAATAGGCAGCGCGTGTGCAAATCTCATATTTTTCCACTTTCCCATGACTAAAAAATCATCCGAGAAGATGAAGATAATCGACTGCGCCTGGAAATTAGAGCCAACAATCCATCGAAATTCAAAATGGAGCTGTAACAGCACCTGTTTTGATTCATCAGGCCGCATATGCGCTGTATGTGAGCCGGAGCCAAAGAAAGCCACAGCAGCATTGTCGCCTTTTATCCCTTATCCCATTCACAAATCCCTGTTTACGAGCCTAATGTGGATGAGTTTGGCTCACACGGACTGTTGATGTTTCTGGACTGGTGTGTTTTTTTTGTTGTTTTTTTTTATTCCCTCTCGTAGCAAAGACATTATCATCTTGACAGCTGCTACTCCTGTAAGCAGCTACTACCCCACCCCTTGTTTCTTTGAAAGCAGCTTTGCTGACAACTGGTGTTTAATCCCGGGGAAATAGAATTTTAATTATGCGGTTAATCTATTTACAGTCGGTTTTCGGATTTGGGCAAGTTCCAGCTAATTTCCATAAGGAAGTGGATTCAGGTTTGCTTAAAATGAGACAGATGAATCATGGGAAAGCTGAATATTGGATTTTGAACATGGGGCAACTGATTTGTTAGCTTCGTGTGATAGACATGCTAGCCTTGCATGGGAATAAATGCACAGTTGACTGGCTTTTGCTTAAATAATGTTTTATTCCTTGCTTAGACTACTTAAAAATAATATTCCTAATATAGAAATACATTTTAAGGTTAGGGCTGAAACCATGAATTTAATTTTGATTAATGACTTCTCATGTTTTTTTCTGTTATTGTTAGGCACAGACTTTAAACATAAATAAGTCCAAGTTTAGATCAACATGTCTTGTTTTGTCCAGTCAACTTGGGTTTAAAATGGAGATATGTTCAAGATACAGGCTTAAAGACAAAGAAAATACAACATTTCAAGATTGATTTTTTCCCTTTGCTCAAAAATAATCTGTTAATTATTTATTTCTTGACTGAGTTATTAAAAAGCAATAAGTTATTTTCACCACATTTTATTATTTTATATAAAAATGTAATCTCTGATTGCCTTGGAGTGTTAATTTGACAATTTTTTGTCAGAAGTCAAAAGCGCGAGATGTTTAAAGGCAGAAAACATTCGTTTAATTTAGTATCCTGTTAAAACACAAAGAGAAGCGGTCTAAACTTTAACCACAGGTTACAGCCCAAGCCCTTTGATTTCTATGGAGTAGTTAATAATTTGCCAAGACTTTTGCACTTCATGTCCTCCTTCCCCGCCTTTCACCCTTCATCTTTGAGTCAATCATTTTGTAGCAGCTTTTCCTCATTGCCTGATCCCTCGCTACAGCCGGAGCTGCCAGTTACAGATGGACAGAAAACGGAAGTGAGTTTTATCAGCCAAGTGCCACATGCCTCTTCTTGTTCTCTTCTTCTTCCTCCTCTCCTTTTATTCTACGTGTGTTTTAGGGAAGATGAGATGCACACCTCTACAAAGGCTGAGAGTTTTGCAAAGTGATTGAGGTCATGAAAAGATAACACAGAGTATCTGATTGAAGGAGCCACAGGACTAAAATGGGACAAGAGTTGATAGTTTATGTGAGTGTGTCGTCTCTTTTTGTCCCTCTTTAAATCAATTGCCCATTCTCTCCATATAAACAAGGCTTAAAGAGATGATGTGCATTTTTAACATGCATGTGGACTGCGCTCTTTCATGTTATCATCCAGCATATTAGAGCAGGAGAGGACAGTGACACTAATGTGCACATTTCCTCCTGTTTTGATCTTGAGGAACCATCATCGCTGCCCCCCCCCCCCCCCCCCCCACCCCCCACCCCTCCTTTCTTCTCCTCCCCAGGGCAAACTGTAATTTTCCCATTCGGCTGAAACATTGGCTCGGGCTCTTTTCTTTCTCTGCAGCACAGTGGCAACTGTTACCGTCTGTTGTGACTCAGTGAGGTTTGTCATGGCCAAATGTGCTTATGTGCCTGACCAGAAATGTACAGTGTGTGTGCTCAGCTTCAGATGGAGGATTACAAATGCTGATTAGACAGGAGAGAGTTTAATTCTTTGTGTAGTTACTTTTTAGCACTAGAAAGCAATTTGAAACTTAATCCTCTGTAACAAATTGCTGAATTTATAGTGTGTAACTTTATTATCTCGGCTGATTGTTCATTCAATTTGTATCAAATGATGAAATTAGATACTAGAAATTTTATTTTCTGTACTGTGCGCAGACAAATCAGCAGTTAGCCAGTAGTAAAGGTGCTAGTCCCCCAAGCACAGTATTTATTTTACATAATCAGTTTTTCAAAATAAAACTAATTAGACACAAAACCTCTCTTTGGCTCCTGCTCATGCTAACTGTGTAATCATCCTCAATGTAAATCAGGAGTCCCCTTCCTGTACAAAAATACATTCTTAAGTTCATCTGAAGCTAATGAAAGCAGTTAGAGTTTATTTAGTCATGTGAGCATCTTTAAAGGTAGTCCTTTTGCCAAGTAATCTTTTTGTGTCATTAACAGTTTTATTGTTGAGCTGTGATGGACTACTACTCTCCAGCTATGCCTTAGTTCTAATTTGCGTTTTGAACTAAATTCAAACAGCTATCAGCGTGCTAACATTTTCACAGAGGGAATGCGTTAACATGCTAGCATGTGCAAGTTAGCTGTAGAGTTAGGAACCAAAACTATTTTTCTATCAATTTAAATGTATTAAAGCTGCTGTTGTTAGTCACAGGTCAAACATCTATTCAGAGAGAGGGACTTCGAATGTCAACACTATCCCTCCCAACCAGATTTCCTGTTAGCCCCCCAACACAGCATGTGCAGTCATGACAGTGCCGGACTGATAACCAATCAGAGGACGTAGTAGGAGCCGCCCCTTAATGAATCAGGACAGAGGATTGGAGATTAGCTATGATTGGTCCGTTATAACGGGAACGGGGGGTTGGTCTAACTTCTCGTTTCCACTTATATGTGTGTACAGACAAGACTTAAACGGAGGCGCATTCATTCCTATGGGAATCTTGGTGATATCCAATGTGCCTGCGAAACTTGAGTGTGTTCAGAAAACCTAAACTCTTGCGGTGGGTTTAGGAGAGACAGTATGACGGTTTGCTAGCTTAGCTAACAGACTGCTTGCTAGGTAATTGGATAGTTCCTTCAATTTTGCTGCCTACGTTGATTGTAGAGGCCACGGATGAGGATTTCATCGTGCTAGTACTAGAACAGTCAGTGGATAACTAAAGTTAGTAAGATTCATCCTCTGGGGACCACAAATGTGACACTGAAATATATCAGAAGTTATCATGTGCTTTGTCTGAAGGCCAGTCTGGACACACTAAGAGCACATATAGGGATGGTATATGATTGCTGCTTTGATTTGAATCAATGTGAGCCTTTCCTCTCATCAGTAAGTCAGATTTAAAATGACAGTGTGGGTTTCTGTACCACTGTTTTCTGTACCTACTGCCCACATGACACATTATGCAAATACTGGCCCTGTCATCTCTGATTTGATGCAGTTGAAGTACCTGGCAGGTGTTCTGACTTGCCTGCTTTATAAACTTACATTCCTCTTAGTCATCTGAACTCTATTCCTCAACTTTATTATTCTTTCACTGTTCCCTCCACCACCCAGTATTCGGTTCATAAACACAGACAGTTCTATAGATACTGCAAGACTCGTTTAAGCACTGAAGAAAAAGGTTAGTGATAAATGTGCTGCAGAAATTGAAGTACTCTTGAACTCCAACAGGGCTCTGAGGTAAACACCACTCAGAGAGCAGTCATTGAACAAAACCTCTCTTTGCAGTGATTCATATCTAATCCCTTAAATCACCTCTCCTGCAAAACAACTTGGCATAATGTCGCTGCAGTAAGTGTCACCTTTCTGAATCTCAAAAGTCATGTTATGCTTTCTTTTTTCGGCACATCATACCAGAAACACAGCCAAACTTTAGGTCAGGAGGAAAGAAAGTCAACTTTGAATTATTCATAGACTCAATGCTCTAAAACAGTCGAATTTGGTACATTTGTTTTGAGTCAAGAAAAGTAATTATAACTATCTATAAAGATCCTGTTAAGCTATTTGCAAGACAATAAGCTTTCTTTCGGAATTAAATATTGATTCGTGTCCCAGGAAATCATGAAAACAAAGCTTCTTTTGTTACCTTCCCTCTCTCTTCCAACCCCATCTCCCTCCTCACTTCCTTCCTCCCTGCCTTCCCATCCCGCCCTCCCACTGCTCAGGTGCCTGTTCTTGTTGAAGTCATTGGCAGTGGCAGCAGTGCGTTGCAATCTGGTTCCTACACATTCCTCCGTGCTCCTGTTGAACAGAAAAGCTCACCAGGGACTTACATCCCTCCTCATCTCCACTTACTCAGAATTTTCCTATTTTTTTTATATCTCTCTTTCTTCCCTCTCTTTAAGACGTATAATATCTTGTTGTCTAACCCATCAGTGCTTTTATTCATCCATTTGTTTTGGTAATGTTGGAGGTAGTCACATGTTCTTGTCATTGTTACACTCTGACACCATATTAGGGAAAGGCGTGAGGCTCAGTGCATGCTCTGTTGTTTACATACAGGCTCTGAGGCTTTCAAGGGTACTCTGGTGTTTGCAGCATCCTGCAGAGACTCAGGAAAAAATCTCTCAGAGGACATGTCTCTGCAATCAGCGTATCTGGATATCATTGCAGTATTGGTCGAGGATCATTACCCTCCATTATCAGCGTGTGCTTAAACCTGATGATTAGTCACTTTTCAGAATCGACTTGACTTTCCTTCAGGCAGAGAATCAGGGTGAAAATGTCCCTTTTTTGCTACATTCTTGCTTCTGCTGAATCGTCCATGAGAGGAATTCCCCAGGCTTTAGTAATTAGATGGAAGTTTTCAGACATGCAACTATATTTTTAGTTCAAATTACATGTGGACTCAGTGAACCCTGCACAATCAAGACTGTGCCAAATTACTCTGTACCTTTTTTCCAGCATCATCCAAAGAAGGGGACGTGTTCTGAACACATAAATCACACTGACCAAGAACTGTATCTGCCATCAAACAGAGCTTTTCCACCATAAAAAGCCAGTTCAGATAAAAAACTAAACCAATTGAAACTGTCGAGACTCTGAAAGCTGCCACTTAAACCAATGTTACCGTATGAGACATTTCCAAAACAATGACTGCGCTTTCCTTTTGTCCGCTGGTTCTTTGGGCTTTTTGGTGTCAGGCTATAATACGATGTGTCAAAGCGTACAGACAAGGACAGTGAGTTGCTTTCCAAAGTAGAATTGGTAATAATTGATAGAGGGCTGGGAATTGGAGGTATACTTATGGTACCATACCATACAGCCGAACAGAATACGATACAATGAGATACGATACAATACGATATGATGTGATACAATACGATGTGATACAATATGATATGATACAATAGGATACGATTTGATACAATATGATACAAAACGATACGGTACAATACGATACAAAACGATACGGTACAATACGATACAAAGCGATACGATACAAAACGATACGATACAATATAATACACTACGATGTGATACAATATGACACTATACAATACAATAAGATATGATGTGATATGATACGATGTGATACAATACGACACGATATACAATGTGATACGATGTGATACGATACGTTACAAAACGATGTGATGTGATACAATACGATACGATGTGATACAATACGACACAATACAATACAATATGATACGATATGATACAATATGATAGAATACGACGGAAATCTGTTCTGAGTGCTCTATAATTTTATGATGAAAAAATATCTATATATAAATTGTGAATGATAAAATGCTGTATTGGCACTTTTTCCCACCCCTATATATCCGTCCATCTGTTCAGGGTCGTAGAGGGGTGGAGCCTATCCCAGCTGCCATTGGGCAAGTGGCGTAGGGTACACCCTATACAGGTCGCCAGTCTATAACAGGGCTAACATTTAGACAGACAACCACACACACTCACACTCTTGGGCAATTTAGAGTGACCACTTAACCCGATGAGCATGTTTTCAGACTGTGGGAGGAATCCAGAATACCTGGAGGGAACCCACAGGGAGAACATGCAAACTCCACACAGAAAGGCCCCAGCTGGGATTCAAAGCAGGTATCTTGTTGCTGTGAGGCACCAGCGCTAACCACTGCACCACAGTGCAGCACATCTCTAAAGAGGAACCGTCAAACATAGACAAAAACGTAGAGCTGGACAGAAATTTGAAACCATCCACTGGAGCCTCAGTGAATACCCAGGGGTCTTATGCAAATATAATCCATTAATTTCAGACAGGAGATCCTCCCCACCTTCTGTCAGTGTCTCCTGTCTCTTATTCCTGGAACGGTTCAGTGGTGAAGAGGAGTTGGTGTCACCTCTAATGAGTCGAGGAAACACTAACAACAGCCTTTCACATGAGGATGGTGGTGATAACACTGGACATCTTGGCAGCCCACAGACTCTGAGAAAAAACATACACTATGTTACACAATATCTTCTGGTGTACCCAAGTTTCAGCAGTGTCCTAAAAAGATTTTCTCATGATGAATTTTTGGTCTGAAATAGCCACAAGTCTATTCTGAAATGCCTACAATATTCAGTGTTTGTTAGCACTGTGAGTGACCTTCTATTAGGTCACATGTTTCAGTATTCAGATGTGTTTTTAATAATGTAGACCCTCATGAAGAGAAGGACAAAAAATGCCAGTATTATAAAACCCATGCAGAGCACTACCCTAAATTATGACCCCAGTAAAAAAAAACGGTACAAAAAAACTGCAATAAACTTCATCGCAGATATGATATCTAAAAAGCTTATTTAAGTTTTTAGTAACAAGCACAAAACCAGTATGACAGTAGTTTCATACATCAATGTAAAACAAACAGTGACCCATGTGGAAGTATCTACTTCTCTTGGTTAGTTCCAACTCATGTGATGTTCTTGGGGATGTTCTGCTTTTACTCTGCGTTTTAGAGCACATGCTCAAGATTTTGGCCATTGGTGACAGGAAGCAGCACTAATATATTCAATATTAGCTATACCAACCCCTCTGGAAGGCATCTCTCCTGGGGTTAGTCTGGGTCAAGCTGGAGTAAACTAACTAACTTCAAACCATGCTGGAGTCATGGTTTGAAGTTAGCATTAGCTCTTTATAGTGTTTTTTGCAATTTTTGCATTTTATGTCATCACTCAAGACACATTTTTACAGGAAAGCTTTTATCATGTCATTTTATTTAATTTTAGCTCTGATTTTAAGGGTCTGTTTTATAAGTTTGTCGGGTTTTTAAGCTTTTATTTCATTTTATTTTTAATCCCTTCATTTTGCTTAGCACTTCTTCTTTTTATTGCCCACTGTAAAGCACCTTGTTACTTGTATTGAAAAGTGCTATACAAATAAAGTATTCTTTTTTTTAAAATTTTTTTTTTAAATCAAGCACCTTGTGTATCGAGTTGTTAGCATAAGCCAACCATGAGGATGGCTTAAAATATCCCTCCATTAGTGTCAAGCACATTTAATATACGCACTATACTCCTGCAATTACCTAATATTTTCCCAATGAGTAGCATGTGTGAATGAAAACAGCCAAATCCATTCACAGAGACTTAATCCTGCTAGCCTCCTTGTAAAAAGCCCAGTGAAGTTAAGGCTGGTTTATACTTCTGTGTTGACCCTATACAGCAGTGGCCGATGCGGACGTGAACATTACATACTTGTGCGTCGATGTGTCTGTGCCGCCCAGCAATACTCTGCCAATTTGATGCATAATTAATTATAAACCAGGCTCTAGAGTGAGCCAATGTGTGAATGCAGCAGGTAATAGTTTGGAACATTGTTAGCGAGTTGGCGCTGTGATAACGTTAACATTGGGCAAAGTTTTGCTGCTCTTTACTGCTTGTCTCAGCTAGTTTTCTAATTTCTTCAATTGTAGTTGTTATAAAACATCTTCATACATGTTGTGGTGATGATAACTGCAAAACAGCCAAGATTACAAAAGTTTCTCCTCTTTCTTCAGCTCTTGTTTTTGGCACTTTTTAATCTTCATTGGGCTAGTGTCCATACTTGTCCATGGCATCGACAAGTGCATCGCACTACATGCAGTTCACACAGTCAAGCTTTCATATGGGCCTATCTCTGTGTGACTCAGTGTTGCACCATGGGATACGTTAACCCCCCAGCGCGCCAGATTACATCCTGGCAAGAGTTGAATCAAAGCTTGCATGACTGTACGCGTGTGCTTGAATGTGCACATGCTCGTGCACATGCATGCAGCTCACATGCCCACACATCTCAACAGTGGGATCCTTCCATATCTTAGAGATTTTCCCATACCTGCGTAATTATATTCTACTGGCACATTACACTTAAAAAAAAAAAAAAAACACCCACTAAGCCTCAGCTGTCCGTACAGTACACAACGACCACCTACGCGATCTTTTTACAGCTACAGCCGGTTCCTTCCTCCCCGTCTGTTAATAACCCACTCTGGCCTGTCTATCACACTCACACGGACACACGCATGTGTTGGGAAAAAGGATGTGAGACGACACTGTGGCTGGCTGTTAGTGTGCAATATAGCCTTGTTTCCCAGAGACCCAAGGAACAGCTGCTCACACACACACACTCACACACCTACATACTTTGTCTGGAACTGAGAGTGCCTGTATTCACGAAGGAACAAGGCTGTTTCATGTGTGTATGACTGTCTCTGTTTCAGCTGGACTGAAATAGCCGGTCTCACAGTGAGTCACTCAACAATGACTCCAGGGATGGTCGGACTCAGTGTGTGAACGGCACTCCAACTTTCTGTGGGTGCTCTTGACTGTCTGAACATGTTTGTCTTTGTTTGCGCTCATGATGACTGCGTGCTTTTGTTGAATTTCAAGCTCTTAATAGATGTAATCTCCTCAAAGATGGCAAAGAGAAGAGCGATTACGCGCCCGAGGTGAAACTGTCTCCGTCCTTGTCATCTTACCAGCATTAGTGCTCGGTTTCATTACACTGGTGCTCAGTTTGAAGCTGTGTTTTCCTTGTAGATGTGTATTGATTCAGCACAGATTGAATCAACAGATAGGGATGACCTTGAATGTGTGTGTGTTAACGGTTTGAAGGTGTCCTGTTCGCAGAGTATTTGCATGCTAAACGATTCTAACTGAACCGGGAACAGCTCCAAGGATGCTCTGTGGTGGATTAGGAGAGACAAGATGAATGCTCACAGCACTCGCTGCAGAGAGGATTTTGTTTGAGAAAGGTGAATGAACAGAAACTAAAACAGGGTCAGTTCCTGTTTCTGAATGAACAACTTCTATCTCCTCTCAGGATGGATTAAATCTTCTGCGGTTATACGGGATTATTTCTTTCTATTGAGCCCAGTCACACTGAAAGGATGATTATTTTACAAATGCTTCAATATAAACTCTGCTGCTATGAATTTGCATCTTATTTTCCCCTGAAATGACATCAAGATATTCTTTAAGTGGTTCTAAAATCTTGTTTCCTGATGGATGGGGATGTGTGGGATCAGAGTTGATCAACAAGACCGCTTTTTCCTGATGGCGGTCATTTTTCAACTCAAGAAATTAAGATTTTAAATGCATCTCGCATGCATCTGACCCAATTGGAAGTGTGATGAAATTACAACAATTTTACAAGAAACGGATTTACAATAATGTACAGTATTTGGCATTAGAGCTTACTTATTACATTATTGATCAATCTGTGGCTTATTTTTCACGCTAGATAGAAGGGGTGAGAATCGCAGGGTGACTCGTGATACGATACGATACGTAATACTCAATACTTGTTCCACATTAACAATTACATCATGATATTGCAATAGTACGATAATTGATATATTGCTGTCAACTTCTTCGTGAGCCAGTTAGCTGCCATTCACCTTACCCTCTCTCATGCCATTAGCGCCCCCACCAGGAGTCATGAAGTAATGAAGCTGTGGGTCTAAATGGCGGGGAAATCCTATTTTAAGCGCCTTATTTGTACAATTAAGATTTTTTTTTTTTTTTAGGGTATATTGATAATTGTATCGCTGGTTGACAATATATTGCTGTATTGATATTTTGTACTGTCCCTAATGAATGGTAAAATTTGTATGTCTGTAAAAAGGCACAAACAAAATTCATTCCTGTTCTCAAGAGTCCAGAGAGACTCTTTGAATGTCTTGTTTTGTCTGACCAACAGTCTGTGATGCAAAGATATTTAATACACGATAACAAGAGATAGAAAAGAATAACATCCTCACATTTAATACGCTTAAAACCAGAGATTTGTGGGTGGTTTTCCTTTCAATTTATTTCAGTGCATTTGATTGATTCATCTACACATTTGTTCTTAAGGTTTGTGACATTATATTTTCTCTGGTTTGGCTGACTGACAAATCCTTTCAGACCTATTTTACTTAAAACAAGAAATAGAGATTACAACCCGGCAATCCCTCTTGGGACATGAAGTACTGCACTCTTACTCATCGCTGGCTCTCTTCCCAGGTCTGCACATGGGGGCGGGCAAGAGCAAGCCCAAGGAGCCGGGCCAGCGCTCCATGAGCCTGGACGGGACCATCGGCACAGGCTCGGACAGCGGGCACTTCCACCACTTGGGCCCTGCGCAGCAGACTCAAACCCCCAACAGGAGCCCTGCGGTGGGGACAGGCAGGAGGGTGCATCAAGGGCAGCACCAGCATGCCCCGACAAACACTCCTGAGATGGCTCTGTTTGGTGGGGTGGACCACACGGGAACCATCACCTCGCCTCAACGTGGACCTCTGTCAGGTTGGTCACACTTTGTCAGACTAGTGCCGAAAAGCTGAAGACATCCGTGATTGAAGGGCACAGCTGGGATTCTTTTTCTGAGTATTATGGCTAAGCTGCTGAGTAAGACTGAGTTTCATTTGTCTAAGTTTTCTCTTAAGCTGTAATAGACTCTTATTTTCCAAGTTGCAAGACTAAGATGAGTATATTGAAGTCTGTCTGCTCAGTATGATCTGGTCCAGCCAGCGGCTGGTTGATAACATTAGCTTAGACTGGAGACCTTTAGAATAGAATATCCTGACCCTTGAAGGGTTAAAAAAAAATCCACCAAGAGGTATGTGTAAAACTCCTGATTAACACTTTTTATCTGTGTCTACTTTACAAGGGATTAACTAACTACTGAACAATATCCAGGAGTGTGACTGTTTCCTTGCAGCCTCATAGTTACACGTCTCCATCAAATCTAAGCCTGGCAAAATTGGTCAGTCTTGCATCAATTTTTTCAGGCAACTCTCTCAAGAAAGCAAAGTAAGCAACATGGGGAGACACAGTTATCTTGCATGCATACTAACCAAAAGATTGCATAAACAAGCCACTAGTTCCCTGGTTAGAGTGTAAACATAGATATGAAGCTGATAATTCCTCTACAGATCAGATTTAAAGTTTGATGAGAACTTGATCCTCAGTTTGAGAACAGAGACATATCTAAAACATTGCTCATAAAAAGATTTCCAACTGTTTCTGGTTCCCTGCATCGGCTGTCAAACCCTCTCCTCCACTCCGCAGCCCGCCCCTCCACCCTGTCCAGATTTTACTCCACATCAAGCTGTAATGTGTCTAGACCGGCCAGATGGTTCAGTTAATGTTGCTCCATCCAGATAGTGGAGAGCTGCTGGTATCGGGAGCTGCTCTGCTGGCCGCCTCCACCCATGCAGCTAATGAGCCGATCGATGATTGGCTGGAGAGTTCCCAGGTGGAGATCACAGGTTCATTAAAAGGAAGGAGGAGAAAGCGGCACAGAAAATAGAAAGACCTCGGCGTGACGGGTTTGTCCTTCATGGGCGATCGGTCATGAGCAGCCTGAATGTCGATATTTCTCATTAGAGCCGTGATAAATTGTTTTATTTGGATATGGAGCAGAGGTATCATAATAAGATTTATAGCCACATAGAGGATGGAGCAAATTATCATCAAGGGCTCGGCCTGTAATATTGAAGAAACATTATGGGAGTAAATGTGAATAAGGCTTAAGGGGAAGTTTAATCACATTGTTCCCTAACTGTGTATATTTCCGTGTTTCTTGCAGGAGGTGTCACTACTTTTGTAGCGCTGTATGACTATGAGTCACGGACAGCGTCTGACCTGACCTTTAGGAAAGGCGACAGGCTGCAGATTGTCAACAACACGTAAGAAGCAACCGTCATCTTCCCCTCTCTCTCTCTCTCTCTCTTCCTCTTTCTGATACCACAACCTAACCAAACACCTAACGGAACAGATTTGTAGTCGCACAAATGTGTACATGAATGAACACAGACAGGGCTGGTAAGTGTGGAGAGATGCAGACAACAGAGTCTGATCTACTCCATCTGTTCGCTAAAACCGAGCAGAGCGTCTCTTTACTAATGCAATCTGCTCATGTTGGGCGACTGTCATCTTCATCCTCTTTATAAGGAAGCCTGTCTGCAGCATCTTTACCCACACTTTCTCATAACACCTTCAGAAATCTGCTTTGAGTTTGAAGTTTGTTTGTGTGGTGGTGTAATTAAAAGAAAAACAACTGAATGTAAGTTTGCTGTGAATGTGACTACATTAATTTTAAAGCCGTGATGGAGTAAAAACATCTGCAGCGTCATTTTCATTTGGAGGTGTTTTGTTTTTTCTGTCCCTATGAGCTCTTTTCATAACATCCAGCGATGAATGTGGTCTGTTCTTTATAGTCTGGAGCTACATAGTGGGGCTGACTTTCATAGTTAGCTCAGAAAAACACTTCTCAAGACAGTACTCAACATTTTGAAAAACATTTTAAAGCACATGCTGACCTAAAGGAGTGAGATATATCTACAGTGAGTCCCTCCATGATGCTATGATCATTTATGGACTTAAATAAATGGAATACATTTCCACCGTCTTCCATTTAAGGGTTATAAAAACTACAACAAACTGCTCTCGGATTGAAAGTGGAGCTTAAAACTTTAAAAACATCGCAGTTCATTCCAACCCCACTGTGTAGTCCCTCAGCATTACCAGCTCCTCTGCTGTCTGACTGTCTGTCTGTGTTTCTTGCCTTGCTGCGTCTCCTTGCTGTGTTTTTGATGTGTCTGCTGTGTCTGTTATCTCTCCCCCCTCTCTCTCTCTTTCCTTCTCATGCTTCATGGTTTCTCCTAGGAAAAAGTACAGCTTCAGGTCAGTAATACTTAATGCAATAAAAAAACCTTGTGCAACCTTTTGTTCACAGTCCCTCAGCTGCTGCTCGGATTTGTTTGATCACGCTCGTAGTGTAACTGTAATAAATTAGTTATTACTAGAGATGGAGCGATTTTGGCGCTCGAGCATGCTCTGCAGGCAACATATTGAATGTGTCAGGGAGTGAAGCAAAAGTTAATGTTTAAAATGTAAAGCGAGGGATTAAAAGTGGAACAAAAGGTTGCCTGTGTTTGCCTATTTCCTCTTTTAACAATGATTTTCTCACATTACCTGAACTCTGGTGGTGTGGGTGTGATGTGTATTTTTCAAACCACAACCTTTAGGCCTCCTCTTTGCTCTGGAAACATCATTTTAGCTCTTAAGTCTGACGTAAATGAGATAAATATTCCACTATGACACAATCTATAGTATCCTGTGGTGAAGACACTGTTGTACTTAACAGATACTCTGATACAGGTTGTCAAAGTTGTAGAATATCCCATAAAAAGACCAGAACCAAATGTATACTACACACAAGTTATGTCTCTGTGGATCTTAAATATTACTAATTTAAGACACATGAATGAGCAACTCTTGGTCATGCACACTGGTTTTTATTGAGTCATTCCCCTGTGCAACTTCCGTCAGCTGTAAATGCACCCTACCATACAAAATGTATTTGTCTGCATCTTTAAATAGTCCCTAATGAATGTGTGTGCTCCTTTGCAGTGAACTGCAGCACACTGCTGTTTCTGTAGATGATTAAACCTGCATTTATACAGAGCTATAGCCATGAGTCTTGTGTTTAAGATGTGCTTTTAAGTAATACAAAAGGTAGATTGGTGTCATTTGAATTTTGTCTGACTGTGTCTTTTCACAGTGTTAGCTACAATAAGAAATCCATCAAATATCATGTTAAGTAATGGACACTCTGCTAAAAGATCCTTAATGCTGTGTTTGCCTCAGTCAGTTTCTTGATTTTGGTTCTCTCTCTCTCTCTCTCTCTCTCTCTCTCTCTCTCTCTCTCTCTCTCTCTCTCTCTCTCTCTCTCTCTCTCTCTCTCTCTCTCTCTCTCTCTCTCTCTCTCCTCTCTCTCTCTCTCTCTCTCTCTCTCTCTCTCTCTCTCTCTCTCTCTCTCTCTCTCTCTCTCTCTCTCTGTCTCTCTGTCTCTCTCTGTGTCACTGTCACAGAGAAGGAGACTGGTGGCTCGCTCGCTCATTAACGACAGGAGAGAGCGGATACATCCCGAGCAACTACGTGGCTCCTTCTGACTCCATCCAAGCAGAAGAGTACATAATCATCTCCTTGTTTCCCTCCATTCTTTAAGGCTGTTTTTCTTTGTGCAGAGCCTGAATGTAACACTGTACTCAATGCCATTTCTATTTCTAGGAGCTAACATAGAGTATATAGAGACAGTATGTTCTGATATACCTTCATGTGTAGCCTTCTATATTTCAAGTGAAAAAGTCTTCCTGCCTGCTCCAGACGCTCAGTAGTAGCTTCACACTGATCTCATTCTCTGTGGCCCACTTTGGCAGGTGGTATTTTGGGAAGATCACTCGGCGCGACTCAGAGAGGCTTCTTTTGAACTTGCAGAACAGACGAGGAACCTTCCTGGTGAGAGAGAGCGAGACCACGAAAGGTGAGAGAGAGCAGACGTCTGCATCACTTCAGAGGCTACAGTTGTTATCAAGATGGGCCAATTAATCCTCCTGCTTTTATCTCTGTCTGTTGATAATGAAGCATGACATCTGTGTCTCAGGTTGTTCTGAGGTTACTCTCTCTCAGATAAATGTTGAACTTTGATTTAAAGGCAGAGCACTTTGTCATGATAGTATTGTTTTAAATGACCATAAGTCTCAATGTCTGCATGTAAAAGCTCCTGTGGAGAACTTTCAGTTTGCGTCGATTCTGGCCAGAACGGCCTATTAAATAGTCAAATGTATTCCTCACTGAGAATGTTTGCTGTGTAACATATGAATAAGTCTTAATCATCAGCATATGAATCACTTAGTCTGACGCCTACACTCCACCAGTGGTTTCAGACATTCAAAATAACCACTGAGTTATAGTTCCTCTTCTTGTTGATGGTCTTGATTGCTTTTTCAGGTCATAAAGAGGCGTCATTATCAAATCCAGTCAGTTTCATAACCAGGTAGAAAATTCTTGCAAGACTTCAAGGTATAACAATAACTGGTCTACAGAAAATAGGAGCCTCTGATTGGAGTTTTAGCTGGTTATTAAACAAACTACAATTATTCCTGATGTCTCTTTATGACCGTCTACAGCAAAGAGCATCACAGAGAAGTTTGACTGTCTGTGTAGTTATTTTAAATGCCTGTTACACTCCCCAAAGACCTTTTGTTACATTTTCTTAGGCGTAGGTTCAAAGGGAGTGATATATTTTAATGTTTTTATTTTTCTTTAAGTTATGTTTTTGGGTATTTCTGCCTTTAGTGGATAAGAAAGCTGGAGAGAGACAGGAAATGTGGGGAGTAGAGAGTGGGGGGAAGACATGCAGCAAATGGTTGTGACCAGGAGTTGAACCTGCGACTGCTAGGATGAGGACTACAGTCTCTGTAAATGGGGCATGCGCTTAGATCGCTAGGCTAACGGGGCCCCACATTTTAATGTTTAAAAAGATTTTTCATCAGAAAATATTTCCTACACATGAACTGGAAAAGAACAACACAATGGTGAGGGTACTACATCTGAATTTTTCTCAAAGAAGCTCTTATTGGCAATGATTTTTGCACTTTTTTTAACCATTTTTTAAAGTTATTTTTGGGCCTTTATTTATTGAATAAAGAGACGAGAATCATGGGGTATAGAGAATGCGGGATTGTGTGCTGTAATGGGTCAAGGCCAGGAGTCAAACTAGCAACCACTGCAGCCACAACTATAGCTTCTGTACAGGGGGTGCATGCCAAACTGATGCCAAATTAATTTTTTAGATAATTTGAAGCCAAAAAAAGCCCCCAAAAATGTACCAGTGTTCTTAAATGTAAATACTTGTTTTTATTCTTAATAAAAAAACAAGCAGCAACCTGAACTTGAAGAATATCTAATAGTAACTTTTCACAAATTATCAAGTGTTCAATTAGGAATGTAATTGGGGCGCAGTAGGCCTAGCGGTCTAAGCGCCCAATATACAGAGGCAATAGTCCTGGTTGCAGAGGTGGTTCGACTTCTGGCACTGACCATTTGCTGCATGTCTTCCCCTGCTCTCTGCTTCCCACATTACCTGTCTCTCTTCAGCTGTCTTATCCATAAAAAAGGTGAAAATGCCAGAAAAATAGAACTTAAAAATAAAAAAAAATTAATAACTTTTTTAAAAAGTGGGGGAAAAAAGGAGACGCTTAAAGTATCAGCATTATTTGTCACCAGTTTGACAAACTGAAGCTCCAGATAAGCAAAGATTATAATCTGACAGAGAGAGAGTTGTTCAGCTGCACCTCCTGGAAGTTCACCAGAGTGTCAGGAGCTGTGTGTTTTCTAGTCAGAAAAAAGTCTGACTAGAAAACACGATACATAAAAGCTTTTTATTTTTTGCACTCTCTGGGTTTCTTAAATGTGTGAAAGAAGGAGGTGATGACGCCTCCGCCGTGTCCCCGGAGTTCTCTCTTCACAGCGAGTACCAACTTACTTTGAATTAAGTTGATCTGCAGGGACTCAATCTAAAAGAGGATGGAGCTCGTAATTAAGTCATTTGTTAACTTTCACACAGGCCCGTGGCACTGTATCTAGATCTCTGAAACTCTGCTGCTGTCTGATCTTGTCCCTGTGACGTAGGTGGGCTCTTCAGGGGGTTGTTTTGGAGGAAGTGGGGGGAGAAAAGGGAAAAGAGCTCAGTGGAGTGGAGTGGAGCTGGTGAATGGATAGGGGTGAATCACTCTGCCAGAACTAGGTCAACCTAGGAGGGTGCTGGATTTCCCTGTGGCTATAAGTCTCTGTTCTCCAACTATAAACACACACACACACACTGAGAGAAAGAAGGAGAAGCATGAGGAGGGGGAGACTTGTTGGAAAGGGGGAGGAGCAGGGAGAGCAGGAGGTGTGTTGGCCTTTGGCTGCGTTTGTATTAGATGTCAAATGTGAAGTTCAGAGTTTGACACAGAGGAGCAGAAGCACGCTGCTCATATGTTGCATGGAGCATATGTCATTCAATCATTTCCTCACAGATTAGAAGAACTCAAGCTGCAACCATGTTTTATTATTTATGTCAACGCAAAGAGCAGAGGTCTTCAATTCTGCACCAACCTAGAAAACCACAGGAAAGAATAAGTGAAGGATGTGTTATGTGGTTTAATAAAGGTTTGTTTTTAGCATGGAAGTTAGGAGAGGTCCTGGGTTTTAAACAGTACCTTTATGATCAGGTCCTCTCTGGTCTTTAAACTGTCAGTTCAGTTTATGAGTGTCTACAGTCATTGTGGGAAGTGTGTGTTTCTTTAAGAAGGTTTTCCTCTGAAGCGAGAAGATCGGTCAGCAAAACTCCAGATCAAAGGGATTGATTTTTAATTTTACTTCACTGCGTTACATCCTCCCTGTGGAGCTTAGGTTGCAAACTCAGCTCAGCCCTTTGAGTCGCACTTTTAGAGTCTTAAATACTTAAATTCTGTTTTTTTCTACCATATAATCTTATTTTGTTCCTGAACTTTCCTGTTTGAATACTCTGCAGAGTTGTTTTCTGTGACAGAGCTGCACAAAACAAACCCAAAATGATCAATGTTTGACTTTGTGAGATCAAACTGCACTCAGCTGTGGGCCAGGGGCAAGGACAGAAAGGCAGAGTTGCATTTCAAGGACCCTTTGAGGGGCCAAAAGGGACTCACCCGGCACAGCTGCTGTGTTAGGAAACTCCACAGAGCAGCTGTCACACAGGCCCGGATCTGTCTGCTTTTACTGCTCTAACCTGTCTGCTGCTTTGTCTCACTCACAGGGGCATACTGCCTGTCAGTGCTGGATTATGACAACACCAAAGGCCTGAATGTTAAACATTACAAGATCAGGAAGCTGGACAGTGGCGGATTCTACATCACCTCCCGCACCCAGTTCACCAGCCTGCAGCAGCTAGTCTTCCACTACCGCAGTGAGTGCAGCTGCCCTCTTATGGTCAATAATCCACAGCAGACATGATGAGAATGTTTCCCTCAGCCTGCCCCTTTACTTACTTGTTTTTCAGAGCACTCTGATGGTTTGTGCCACGCTCTGACAGATGTGTGTCCTGTGGCCAAACCTCAGACCCAGGGACTGGCCAGAGACGCCTGGGAGATTCCCAGAGAGTCCCTCCGCCTCGACCTCAAACTAGGACAGGGCTGCTTTGGAGAAGTCTGGATGGGTAAGAAATACACACCAAGCTTTTTTTGAATGAACTGATGCTCTCACTCCATGGCTGTTAGCCTCATTATGCCATAAAAATACAACATGTGTGATGCTGGTGACCTAATGGTCTAAACGCACCCCATGTAGAGGCTGTAGACCTTGTTGCAGGGGTCGCGGGTTCGACTCCTGGCCTCGACCATTTGCTGCATGCCGCTTCTCCCCACATTTCCTGTTTCTCTTCAGCTGTCCTGTTAATAAAGTCGGAAATCAAATATCCTTTCTCTGAAGTGCACTGAGTTTTAATTACTGATTCTTCTTTCTGCCTGGCAAAGTGGAGATTACATAACAAATATATGTCTTCAACCATCAACTATTAGCTTTTGCTTTGGAGAGATATTTGAAACAGGCGGGCGGGGCTAGCTTTATTTTCCTGATATGTGAGCAAAGAGCAGCTAGTTTGTCAGTTTACCTTAGCTATAATAATTTTTTTCATTTTCAAGCCATTTTTGTCTTTTTCTGATTGGACAGTCAAAGAGAGACGGGACATTTTTGGGGCAGAGTTTGAAAGACATGTAGCAAAGAGCTGAGGCCAGGAATGGAGCCTATGTCAGCTGTGTTGAGATCTACAGCCTCTGTATATGAGGCGCATGCCTAACCACCGAGCTACACCGAAACCCCCCAAGGATATGTGTTTTAAAGACTTAGTGCTAAACTAGGCTATCGTACGTTTATCAATCAGTCAATCAATCAATCTTTATCTATACAGCGCCAAATCACATCCAATGTTATCTCAAACTTCTACAAACAAAACAGGTCTAGACTGTACTCTATGTTATATTATTAACAAAGACCCAGCATTAAGATGAGAAAAGATCCAGTCCCATTTTACAGACAGGACTTGATCTATTCTCATCTTAATCCACCATGAACAGAGCACTCTGCAGCATTTAGTAAATTTACAGCAGCAAGGACAAACTTCCTTTAACAGGGAGAAAACCCCAACAGGACCAGACTCATGTTTGACAGCCATCTGCTGAGACCAAGATGGGGTAGAAAATGTATAAAAGCGATATCTATTCTCTTATCCAACTAGGCAAGAAAGTGGATAAGCTTTGTTCCTGATTTATCAAACTCCATCTTAAGTCTACTTAATACCAGGACATAGATCTTGTACCTTACGTGTAAAGTGATCTAATTTTGTCTTTTTTTTACAGGTACGTGGAACGGTACAACACGGGTAGCCATTAAGACACTAAAAACCTGGCACCATGTCTCCAGAGGCATTTCTTCAGGAAGCTCAGGTCATGAAGAAGCTGAGGCACGAGAAGCTGGTGCAGCTTTACGCTGTCGTGTCTGAGGAGCCGATCTACATCGTGACTGAATACATGAGCCAAGGTGAAGCAGGAGGCGGACTGTAACAGTGCTGGGTGTCACACTTTTAACACGTGATGTTTTTACCTGCTTCTGTTTCACAAATATATTAAAAAATGAATGATTGTGTAACAAAATCTAGATATCTTCTTAGCTGTAGTGTTGAACCTTTCAAAGGTGACTGCTTCCATCTTTTATTTATTTTACAGGAGTGCTTAATAATATTGAGTGTTAATTATTGGCATTTATCTTTCATTTGCTGCATTATCTACAATTTAATAAACCTTGTTAATCTTGTGTTCACAGGTAGCTTACTGGACTTCCTCAAAGGGATGCAGGAAAGATGCTTCGTCTGCCTCAGCTGGTCGACATGGCCGCTCAGGTAACATTACTCACTTCTCCCCCACACTGATACTCTCTTTAGTATTTCTTATAACATCCCTGTGTTCTCTTCCTCTCTTCCTGCAGATTGCAGCAGGCATGGCCTACGTGGAGAGGATGAACTACGTCCACAGAGACCTGCGTGCTGCAAACATCCTGGTGGGAGACAGTCTGGTGTGTAAAGTAGCCGACTTTGGTCTGGCAAGACTCATCGAAGACAACGAGTACACAGCGAGGCAGGGTAAGCCCACACTTCCTCTTTCCACAACAGATTGTTCTTTTATCCCTCTGGCTGTTACTGAACTATGATTCAAACCTATAGTGTTATTTGATTTACATTATGGGTTTTATACATTTTACTCACTCATCTCTTTGGTTCTCTAGGAGCTAAGTTTCCCATCAAGTGGACGGCACCGGAGGCAGCTCTGTACGGTCGATTCACCATCAAGTCTGACGTCTGGTCCTTTGGTGTGCTGCTCACAGAGCTGGCAACTAAAGGCCGAGTCCCCTATCCAGGTAAGGACTTAACAAGACCTAGAGAACAGAACAAGTCAGCATAACCCTGACACTCAAAACTGTGCTATGGATTTATGACATTTCAGGGATACATATAAAGAATATATTGGCCTTAAAAAAAGTAGAATGCTGGTTGAATGCTGTCATCCGGCAGAGTTACTGTATTAAAATAGCTGATTGTGTTTTACCTAAATCTAACTCCTGGTTTCTCTGCTCAGGTATGGTTAACCGTGAAGTGCTGGACCAGGTGGAGCGCGGCTACAGGATGCCCTGCCCGTCTGAGTGCCCCAGCTCCTTACACGAGCTCATGCTCTCCTGCTGGAGGAAAGACCCAGAGGAGAGGCCGACGTTTGAGTACCTGCAGGGCTTCCTAGAGGACTACTTCACCTCCACAGAACCCCAGTATCAGCCAGGGGAGAACCTATAGAACCACACTGAACCAAACCTTGGGAGGGGGGAACCTCTACACTGAACAATCTGCACTAAATGACCTCAGAGGAGAACCTGCGGGAGGATCTGAGCCTGTGAAACTCACCTGAGAGGAACTCGAGATTCTTCTGTAGGAGTAAAACCGAGAGAGAAACTGTTGAAGCTATCATGTGCCATAAAGGAACTGCTACAGAAGAACCTGGAGGTCCTCCTCTCTGCAAGCTCTCACTGTTTACTCAGTTTCCCTGCAGGAGTGAGACATCAGGCTGTGAAAGGGAACTCCTGCTGGACCAACTCTGGCTCTGATTTGACTGGGGGAATTATACATTTGTGGGTAAATGTTCCTGAGAGGTACGACTGCTGTGGGAGGAACCCAATCAGGATTTCAGATGGATCAAGAGGAAAAGAATAACCTCCAGACGAAGAGAGAAGGTCAGGGGAGGTTGTTTCAATGAGACATTTAGCGAACCCTCCCTCTTTCCCTCTTCTGTCATGTCTCTCCGCCCTCGTCTGGTCCCCTGCTCTGCCCACAGGACAGCTCCTCCCGCTGTGGCTCAGGTGCAAAAGTCAAATCTGTCTCCTCTCCAAACGTCCTTTATGTCCCTTCTGCCTCTCTTCCTCTAGTTTTCTGTCTGACTTTAGTATCTCTCCTTCAGTTTTTTTCTCAAGTGCTGCTTCTTCAAAGTGTCTCCAAAAAAAACTCAGCTCTGGAACTCGACTTTGCATCTTGATTTAGGTTTATTTGGACAAACTGTGTCCTGTATTTGAAGGTTTTTGTTCAGTAGCAAACAGAGACCCCTAGTTTTCCTGATTCTTTCTGTGATTATGAGTAGGAAAAGCTATTGGAGCCTCTATTAAGGTAGTGCTGAGGTAACTGTGCTCAGCAGGCTGATCCTGTAACACTGAAAATTAGGTTAATTGAATTAAAACTTGAGGCCTTCTCTTGTTTAACCCTCCTCCTCTTCTCTTGCTGTATTTGTCCTCATACAATCAGCCGGATCAAACCTCGACTATTAAAACTACTTTTGATGCAGGCAGTGTTTGAATTCTTGCTGATTCTAATGACCCTGATTTCAACTGGAAATCGGCACACTTAAGTTCGAGCAATTTAACGGTTACTTCCTCTGAGGCATAAATGGGGGTAACTTCCATCAAACATTCATGTGACCTACTAAGAGGCAACCAAACTGATCACATATCCAAGTCAGCTCAAGACTGAAGAGCGTAAAAGCCTTCTTTGTTGTGTGCCAAACAAATCAGACTTCTTCACTGCTGTCCATGTATATAATGTTTTATTACTCCAGGGTTTTAAGTTCTTACACAGGCGACACTTTCCTCAAAATTTGTAATAAAACTGCATCACCTCCCTTGTAAACTTCTCATCAGTAGATAAACAGGACACATAAACCTGTTGCAGATTTCATTATTTAAAAACTGTCGTGTCCATAAAAATATGCAACTAGGCGGCCCTAACTAAACTGTAAACCTTGATCAGGTAACCCTTATAAAACTGTGTTTATGACTTTACTATGAGAGTTCATTTTAAGACCAGTTAGCATGCTTTTGTGCCGTTCTTCTCGACCATTGGCTGGGTTTGTATTTATGCTGTACTGTACATCTACACGTGTATGTTTACTTTACTCAAAGTTCAGGCAAGTAGAAGGGCATCATGAACAGACTTTTGTACCATCAACATATGATTTTTTTTAATCTCTCTCTTACCCACTGCTGTCATACTGTACATACTGTAGCTCTTTAGAGTTGGTTTTTGTATCATGTACGCCACTTTGAAATGGCAGGTATTTATGTTGGGTGTCACACATATCACAATGGTTTAGTTTATGAAGTAGTTGATGCAGCAACAGTAGATACAAAGTTAGAGATTGTTACCTATGAATACAATAAAACCAGTAATAAGAACATATGAGCCATGCAGCCATTAGAGAAACGATCTGTGCCCCAAAACACCGCAGAGATAACACCAAGTGATGTGAGCTCTGATGGCTAACCTAATCAGTGATGTGGACAATTCTGAAACCTGAATAAAAAGGAGATTGATAGGAAAAATGAGGTCAAAGATGTAAATAGTATCTTAAACAAATGACTGTGACTATCATGTAATTTTGTTTTTGTGTAGTTTTTCTTTTATCGCTCCTCCATTATGAGGTTTTTTTAAATGACGCACGCCTGCCCTCAAAATGTTACAACAATAAGACGTGACTGTGAACGGGGCTGTGAGGAAGCTTTTATTTTATTTATTTTTTTAAATTGGACTTATAAAGTAGTTTGAATCATATCTGCAGAAGACAATTTAAAATTGGACTTGATGAATGAATATTTCCAGGAACACATTTGAGTGCTTTCCTCTTTTAGAAGGAGAAATACCCCGTTTGTGGTGATGCACTGAGCCGCCTGTGACTCACTGGGACAAAGTAGAAGTTTGACGGGCTCATGACATGTCTAAGTAACGCCAAGGTCTGATTGGATTTCCTGTGCCATATAAACAAAGTGTCTGAGTCTCTTTTTTCATGTTATTTTTTTATGAATCTATGCAGTTTGGGTCTGGCATTCCTGCAACTTCACGGCCATTTTGTTCTCAAGTCAGAAACGACTATCATAAACGGAAGGTGTGAGCGTTTTGTAAGGACTTCTTTTGTTTCAAACGTAACAGGATTGAAATGGGTATCGTGCCACTTTATGTTGATCTTTAAATGTGCAATAAATTATATTTCAAATGTGTTTTGATAAGAGTGTGTGCTGGTGTGTGTGCTGTCCTTTGACCTCTGAATGTCGCGCTGCTCTTTCATGCCTCTGTAACTTTTTAAAGTGATAATCCTGCAGCATCGCAGGATAAACGTTTGGAGGAGTGAGCCTGTGATACAAAAATGATCATTCAGAGTTTGAGATATAGAAGCCAAGTAGAAACACATTTGTTAAAGAATTAATTATTAAATCAATGTTACATTTGGAAAATAATTTCAGTTGAAGTGAGATTCATAATCAAAAGTTGCATTATAAATAGAAGAGCTAAGTGAAGGTGGAGGGTCTGTTCATGCCAAGGCAGGTATGAGTTACGATCTGGACGTTCAGGTCCCTAAAAAAAATAAGCCGCATGTCAAGATTGTTGAGTGGATTTGTTCTATAACTGTAGAGGTATCGGAGGGCTGGAGTTTATGGAAATCTTTCAGTTTATTTGAAGTTGGGTTGTATGAGTTTTATGTCACTAGTGATTTTAGCAGCCACTACGGATGCCGCTCAGCTCGGCCCCTTTAATGAGAAACTCCAGGGAGAAGCAGCACGCAAGCTAGGCTACAATTTTCAGCAGACAGGAGGTCAGTTCTGCCACGTAATTTAGCCAATTTTCGATTCCAACCCAGGCCCTCATCTCGGTTTAGGTGTACGCTCTACGGGGGATTTTCTTAGCCCTTCACTTTGCCACAAGAAAGCCCATTTGATTTTGAACTATGTGCTGACACAGCACAGACGTGCTCTTCCGACTGCAGCGCACTGATCAACTGTTCAGGCCTGTGGGCATCAAAGTGACAAAAGTACAACCAAATTTAAATAGACATAAAAAACGTATACAACCCTACTTCAAAAAAACTGAAATATCCCTTTAAGACATTTGATAATGGAGTGAATGAGTGTCAGCAAGAATGCAGACTCCATCCTGAAGGACTTTTATTTAAGCAGATTATTGTTTCTTTACTTGTTAAGTGGTTTTTTCTACATTATATATGCAAAAAGTGGGGGAAAAAAAGCATATACTGTAAAAGGGTCAGTATCATATTTTATCCATAAGATTAATTATGCTTAATTAAACAAATACATATTTTGTTGATACAATCATTTAAACTAAAAGAAACATTAACCATACACTAGGATATGTTTAAAATAAGCTTAACATCAATGATCTCCGGAACAACTCACTTCAGACGCACTTGACAACAAAGAAGGGATTAGAGGTCTGACATGGTAGAAGACAAACAGACTAATGGACACTCCTTCTATTTATATCACTCCTGACTGAGTAGGGATTGAGTTCACCTGTGCTTCATTACCTCAGTCAGCTGGCACAGGTGTGTGCTGCTTCTATCAGAGCTCAAAGTGGTGTGGCAGTAGACATAAATGATTTCAACAATAACCATGTGTCCATATTTATTATGCAAAGAGCTTTTAGCATGTTCTAATACGAGTCCTGTCAAATACTGAAAGAACAGGGATGTTCCATGACATCAAACACACTTTGCTGCAAGCAAGCAAGGATGCCTTTGAGATTTTCTTTCCTAGCCTATAGCACCATAACTAAGAGCTGGTCCAGGCCTGAGCCAGCTCTAACTATAAGCTTTATCAAAAAGGAAAGTTTGAAGCCTAATCTTAAAAGTAGAGAGTTATCTGCCTCCTGGACCCTGACTGGTAGATGATTCCAAAGGAGAAGGGCATAATAACTCAATCAATCAATCAAGCAATCAAGCAAGCAAGCAAGCAAGCAGCAAGCTTTATTTATATAGCACCTTTCATACAAATCAAATGCAACCCAAAGTGCTTTACAGTGATTGAAAAACAAGAAAGAAGCAGAAATGAAACAATGGCAAGATATATTATGGAAAATAATAATAATAATAAAATAAAAATAATAAAAATAAAAATAATAAGAATAACATCAAATAAAATAGAGACACCGCAGACAACGCACACCAAAAAATGTGTTATTAAAATAAGTTAAAGCATCAAAATTAAGAATAAAATAGTTAAAGAAATAGATTTAAAAAAGGGTAAGGATAAGAGCTGAACAATATATACTAATGCTCAAAATATCAATAAAACTGAGTAGATAAATAAAAATTAAGTAATGAATGAATGAATAAATACATAAAAATAGAATAAGATAACAGTTAAAATTACTAACTAATAAGGCAACATTTAAATCAATATTATAATAAAAGGTAGGTAATAAATTGTTAAACCCTAAATAAAAGCCAGACTGAATAAATACGTTTTTAGTTTTACGTTTAAAGTCTCAAAGGCTCTACCTCCCATATTACTTTTAGAGACTTTAGGTGCACCAACACAGATACATACTTGTAGGAGTAGCTGCAGGTTGTACTCAACTAAAAGGAAAGTTTAGAGTTTGGAGAACAGAGATGATGTAAGTGGAGGTGAGAGGGCTGAAAGTTTCCTTCAAGATGTAAAAGTTGTGGAGGTAAGACAAGTATCAATATTTTTATGTTGCATTATAGTTTCCAAGCAATAATACAAATGTTCTTGCTTGCAAAGAGCATGTGCATCATCTACTCGTACTTGGCTTGCATTTTCTGATCAATCCAGCACCCCATGGGTCGTTTTTGGGTGTGCATGGTTCCCTTCTTGAATAATATGACATCATTTAAGATGTGATTTCACTTAATATGATCTCAGTTCATGCCAAGCTTAAATTATGTGTTTCTTCAGTCAAAAACCTCCTATGAAGCAACAATTGGCAACAATTACAATTGGATATCAATGCATCTGCATATCACATCTGCCTTTTGAATATGATCTTCATGTTTGTTGAGTCTTTAGTTATTACTTCATGCATCTAAATGTGATTGAATACCTTTTTTGTTGGTGAGAAAGGGACACTGACAATGGAAATTAAGAATCCCCTCTAATACCGGATCTGTTTAAGAGAGAAACATTGTTCCTTCTTCTATTTGTGCCACTTCAGCTTGGTTCCTCAGCTGAGATGTCCTCTGTCCACATGGGGGCAGTATTTGTTCGGGGGATCAGGGACATGGGCTGCAGACTTAAGCAGACCAAGCATGATGAGACTGCAGGAGCAAATTGAAACCCACCTGCTGTGTGAGCTTGTTTAAACAGCATTGAGCTTTGATAGTCATTTAAAGGCAGCAAGATGGATGATGGCCTGTGATACATTCTCAAGACAACTCAGTCATAGCACTGTAGTTCCAAATTGATAACTTTTTAATTATTTTCTCTGGTTTTCGACACGTCTAAACCTCTAGTAATGAAGATCTCACTGTAATAGCTTAAATCAGAGATCCACAGCTGGTGAGGCGAAACTTTTCCTGCTTTTTCTGATCAGCTGGGATCAAAAGCAAAATATAGCAAATCATAGCATACTTATTTTCGTGGTATATGCATGCGTGCGTGTGTGTATATGCATGTGTGTGTGTGTGTGTCTGGGTGTTTTTCCCATCTGCTGATCTGCTGTGCGAGTCATTTATCTCAGTATCCAGACAGTGTCAGAGCTCCATCTGTGAAAACAGTAAACACACTGACTCACACTCTCTAAGTGACTGCCAACTGATAGCAGGACAAGAGAGTGCTGCAGATTCACACAAGCATATAGTATGTCTGCACCCACAAAGAAACTCTCTCTTTCACGCATGCACACACACACACACACACACGCACACACACACCACACACACACACACACACACACACACACACACACACACACACACACACACACACACACACACACACACACACACGGGGCTACAGTTACTGTTTGTTTTCATCTCATTACAGTGACAGCAGCATGGCAACCCCTGAGAGAAGCGAGGTAATAGCTCTATTTTTGTTTTGCTTTTTTCTCACTAATAGAGCGAGCTGCTCCTCTCCTTTAAGTGGTTGCCAGGTTTGTCTGCATGCAGTGAGTGTAACTGAAGACATCAGAGCCCTTTGGTTACAGTTACAATAACGTGATGCATTCGTTTGGTTTGCTCAAAGTTGCTTTTTGTGTCTTCCCTGTAAATCATGTTACACACCGAGAAACAGATCTGGGAGAAAAAACTTAACTTCATATTCTAGTCCTCTGCAAGCTGTCTTTTTAAATATCAAGAGGACATAATCCAGATTTGAGATTACATATTGCTTCAATCAACAAAATTATCAACTGTTTAAACTCTTGTGGGAGGTTCTGTACAATATTTAATTCATAAGTATTTTTGTGCCTCAAGGGCAGGTACAAAATGTTTTACTCTTTTTAGATTCTGATTTTATGTTGCTGAAAAAAAAAAGGCAGTTTTGTTACCTGACTGTTTGATACCTGTTTCTGATTCCTTAGTACCTCATAACAATAGTGTGTATTCTTTACAACAATCGTTGCCTTATCCCACACATCACATCAAATCAAATCAAATCAAATCAAATCAAATCAAATCAAATCAAATCAAATCAAATCAATCAATCAATCAATCTGTGAGTTGTTTGGTACATTTCTCCTCTGTCTGTTGACACTGTGGCAAAATACTAGTTTCTGTTAGCATGCTAAATAAGAAACAATATAGAGGATATTTTTAATACTACTATTAATTATTTGGAGAGGGACACAACTTTATAATTGTTTTCTCTGTTTTTTTTAAGTTATGATTTGAGGCATTTCTGCCTTTATTGGATAGGAAATGTGGGGAGTAGAGAGAGGGAAGACATGCATCAAATGGTTGGGCCATGAGTTGAACCTGTGACATGGAGCATGCTTAGACCACTAGACAAACGGCGCCCCATGACTTTATGTTTGATGTATGTATGTAAGATGGCTGATCAGTTACCTACTAGACAAGAACAGAAAAGAAAGGAAGAAAACAGCAACAGAAAAAATTGTGAAGGAGGTTAAGAGAGACATTGAGCTGCATGAACAAGACATCGACCAAATCAAAGAAGACACAAAGCAAACCCAAAACAGAACACAGTATGGGCCTTGTCTGACTTTACCATGAATTAAAGTACTAGAAGTAGGCAGATAAGATTTTAACAAAACCGAAGAAGCACTACTAAATCTATGAAGAAATATAAATTGAACTTCTGGACTCCAAATGACCAAGAGAGGCAAACGAGAAAATCAGCCCGAAGATGACTGACAAACCAAGAGAGTTGATTTCACAGAGAGTAGCTTCCAGTCAGTACCAAGGAGGAATGAGATTTTTTACTCTGAGAAAAATGTGTACCACTTTGTCAGTGTGACCACCGAAGCAACACAAATGAACTATTTTTTTAGTTTGCACTCAACATCTCAACTCAGTGATATCTGAGTGTAACAAAGTCTAATATCTGTAACTCAGGGGCTGCTGGCCTCTACAACTCTACAGGTAAAAGGTTTGCTCTGTCTTGGTGGTTGATCAGTATCCATGGAGTTGATGAGTGTAAGCATAATGGTCCATGTTTGATTAGTTTTTACTTTTGACATATTTTTGTTTTGTTTCTTCCACGCCGTCACTCCACTTCTCATCTTCGCACGTTGCCTCTTCATCTCCCTCCCTGCTCCTTCTACCTCTGTCTCTCTGTGCAGGCTCAGAGATTCTGTTTGAAGGTAAGACTTGAAACTCCAGGAGGTGGAAACTGACTCACATGTTCTCCATCAGCTCACTTCAACGGCGGGAAAGATCACTCAGCTGCGGTGTACGAACCATCCATTCAGCTTCCTCTTATGACTCCCACAGACTCTGAAAGATGCCGGGCCTGTGAATGGAAACAGGAGATTCTTTTTGATATCAGGCATGAACAGGTGTGCAGACAGCCCCTAACTTTAATCAGTCTTCCTTTGTTGTGCAGTGTTGACAGAGCTGTTGGAGAGCAACCTGCATGACTGCCTTACAAGTTGCCTGCCAAGTTGCCACAGGTTATGGAGCGCTTTGTGGCATGAAGTTGCAACCCTGTAGCTGTTACTGATATCAGTCTCCTGGCAGCAGACTTTACACTCATGGCTCAGTTCTGACTTGCCAGCAAGGACTGCATCGGGACGGTTTTGATTCGCATGAAAACTTGTGCACACATCTTCAAGAGACCTGAAAATATGCCCCGTCTCTTCCAGTGTTTTGATGTCAAGACGGGACGAGGATTTAATCTCCCATCAAGACTCACATAATTACCTCACACTTTTCATGGTTTGTTTACAGTTTGTGTACTGGAGGAGAGAAAAGGGTCTTTCTGTGATCGTTTCTTTTTGTGTTTGTGATAAATGTGTGTTTGCAGGGTTGCCTGGCAAGTACGTCTGCTTTGGTTAGTTACTTTCTTTGCAGCAAATTTGTGTTACTGTAAGATAAGAATAAGAACTTTCATTTAAGTTTGTAAAAACACAAACTTGAATGAAACACACACATAATATCTCAGTGCATCTTCCATTGTCTGATGATTATTTATTTTAATTCTTCACACCAGCAACATCTTAAGGGACAGAAATGTGAGCCAGGTTCATCATTTTTGAGTTATTTTTGGATGTTTATCCTTTAATAGGGAGGACAGCTGAAGAGAGACAGGACATGTAAAGAGTAGAGAGTGGGGGAAGACATGCAGCAAAGGGTCATGGCTAGTATTCGGACCGACCAATGCAATGGGGACTCAAGCCTCTTTACATGGAGGTGTACTCAGGTTGAAGCACAAAAAGTCTAATAGGTGTTTCCAGTTGGATTCAATTGATCCATTTTCTATTCATTCATATCCTCACCAGTTATTTACTTTCATCTATACAAAAAGCTTACATAAGTACATTACTTAACACAACACATAGCACATTCAATGTTATCCCACTGAAACTTAGTTCCCACACCTGATGGAGCTACCTGTAGCCTTGTTTCATGTCATCATTGGACCAAGACTCCGCCCTCTGTTTCAGGTCAAAACTATATTTACATGAGGTCTTATGCAAAGATAAAAATGACTCCAACAATAAGGTTCCAGACGCTATGTTTCAATATGCAACAAAACATGATACAATGACTTCTAGGTCAACATGCTAGAAAAAAAACATAGCCCTCCATGTGCCTCGAAAGCTTACATTTGTTATTGTTGGCTTTTCACCAGACTGACTCTTTTATCTGATTTTATTCTGCCTATCTATTAATTTCTCAGTCTGTTCATATTCAGTCTTAATATTGTTGCTCCTGTGTGTAATTCATTGTTGTCTTTATGCCTCTGTGTTTGTATTTATGTTTTTTTTTCAAGCTGCTCCAAACAAATTGCCCCTAATGTTGTCTGAATTTAATTGACTGTGTTTTTGTTACATTCTGCATAGAATCTACACCAGTCTGTGTTGGCATTCTGAGCCAATATTAGCATTTAGCTTGAATTCAGCCCTGCGGTGCAGTTAGCATGACTGAAGACTGTTAATCTTGTGTCCTTTATTTTCTTAGCCTCTGTCTTTATGTCTTTCCTCTCCCTCTGTCCACTCTTCTGCCGGCTCATAAATCCTCCCTCCCTCCGTCAGCTCTCCTCACCTCGCTAACACTATGTCACATTTCTCTTCCCCACTCTCACTCCTTTTCCCCTCACTTATCACTCCACGCACTCTCGCTCCACCTGTCTCTTCTATCTATCTCTATCACTTTCTTCCTCTGCCTCCCCTTCTCTCCCTCAATTTTAACATGTTGTTGCTAAATTCATGTTTCGTGCCTCCCTGAGACGGTCCACCTCTCCCCTCCCTCTCCTCCTTCTCAAGCTCCCTCTGCTGTTATCCATCATCCTCTATTGGTCCATTCATCACTTAGCCAGGACGCTATTGGTTCATTATCAAGCGGCCAGCAGCCCACAGCTGCAGACAGCAACCAGCACACAGGCCCAGGAATGTATGGGCTCAGAGTTTGGTCCCTAATGTTTCACGGCACAGGAAATTTTGCAGTGAGTATCCGGGGAAATAACCCCAGAGGAGAGACTACTTTAACAGAATCTATTATAAAACACTCATAAGAAGAATATAAGAGTCTGATAAGAAAAGAAATGTGAAGCTCTGGTCATTATGATACTGCAAAACCCTGTTCTAATACTTTCATAAGAAACTGAGCCAAGGAGAGAGACTTTAGATAAAGAGAACCTTCATACATCACCTGCAGACAACATAAATGTGAGCGTAACACTGGGTGATGTGACGTTTATGGTATTTATAACATAATTGCCATATACTATACTAAGGCTTTGCTGCCATGCATCTGTATATAAATTACACATATTGAGGCGTAGCTTTAGCTCTGTAGATAAATTACCCGCACTATGTAGCCATGCTTCAGTACTCAGAGCTGCAGCCCCAGGTTTGACTCTCACACTTGACCTTTTGCAGTGTGTCATTCCCCCACTCTCTCTCTTTGTTTTCATCTATGTCCACTGTCCTATCCTTTCAATCAAGACATGAAAAATACCAGAAAATAACCTTACAAATATGTTATTCCAAATGATTATTTTAACTTTGACATTTCTTCGTTGACAAGCAGAAGATTGCACATTAGTCAACAATTAATAGACCACTGTATGGAATGTGGTGGTGTTTATGGGTCAATAAAGGAAAAGAAAATAACACTAACAATAACAAGGCAGAAAAACCCAGTGAAGTGGTTTGCTGACTCATGCAGGCCTGCTCACCTTCTCTCCTTTCACAGTTGGTGGAAATGTTCAGTTTAATGTAAGCTTCCTCAGTTCTGGAAGGCTACAAAGTTAACTGTTAATTTAGATACGGCTCAAGTGTAACAGACTATTTTCAGCAGAAGAAACATAAACATGTTCAAATCAATAAAGTCATACCAAAATCAATATTTAATAAGCTAATGATTACATTAATTTGCTTATTAAGTAAGTAGCCATGTAATAAGTGGGAGAATGAATGTTGGGCAGGTTGTTGTAACAGACAAATCCCAAGAGGGTAAGGACCTTCCCACTCCAATCAATCAATTTTTATTTATGAAGCTCCAAATCACAACAAACGTTATCTCTAGACCGTACTCTATGTTATATTATTAACAAAGACCAAACATTAAGACAGGATAAGGTCCAGTCCCATTTTACAGACAGGACTCAGTCTAATCTCATCTTAATCCACCATGAGTAGAGCACTTTGCAGTATTTGGCAAGTTACAACGGCAAGGACAACTTCCTTTAACAGAAAGAAACCTCCAGCAGAACCAGATTTATGTTAGACACACATATGCCTCGACCGAGTTGGGGTTGGAAAGAGGGATAGAGGAGATAAACTTCATGTCCTGCTCACCCTGTCCTGGTTCCAATGTGAAATAAGAACCTGCTCACTATACAGTACCCTTTACTTTTTCAATAGGATATAACATAAAACTTAAGTTTGTGTTTCATGCTACAATTAACTGTAAACCCTCGCCAGTAAGACTGAGACACTGAGGTTTAGCATGACAATACATACAGTCATTGACAAAATACTGATCTTATAACTAGTTCTCAAGACAAGGCCTCACTGACAATTATCAAATCACCATTAACCACACACACATGCACCACACACACACACCCACCACACACACACACCACACACACACACACACACGCATGCACGCACACACACACCACACACACACACACACCACACACACACACACACACACATACAAAAGGCCTCAACTGACACGACTGAAAGCAGTGGACAGAGGGCTTCTTTTGAGCTCCAACCTGACTTACTTTCACATGCTAAACACACACAGTCAGAAAGTAAACGACCTCAGTATCTACATATGATATAAATTAAACTGTGTACATTTTTTATGCCTCTATTAACACGTCTGCTCTCAAAGGACACAGCTGTCTGAGCCTCTGATGGATCGGCTCATTCACAGGTTTGCTGTCCGCTCCTCGTTCTCACCAGCCCGACCTCCTGCACTCCTGAGAGCCCTGAACGAAAGACAGACGGGACATTTACACTCACACATGTGGATGTAGAGTTTAAGTATCTGTCAGCTGAAAAGTTCACAACCCCTCACGACCTCATTTTGATGATTTCTCATTATTTATCTTCCGTTACAGTTGGTGCTTAATGTTCTCCATTAATGTTGCCAAATTCTTTCATTCCCTGGTTTATTCAACATTTTCATACCCAATTAGCTCTTAATAAAATGTGTGGATGTAAAGCAAAGAAAGACTGTGCATTTCTCTATGTAGACATGATTGAGTACATAACTTCTCCTTAAATGAAAAAGAAGGGGCCCCAGCTGTCAATGCCATGGCTGAAATATTAATGTTTACAACCCTCAAACTCTCGGATTCTCTGCGCGTCGAGGGTTAGTTCACCCAGAGCACAAGACAGTATATTCTAACTTACGTTGAATATCTCACCACGATATGTAGAACCAGAATTTGTGCGAAGTTTGATTTGGTTGCGATTTTAACATTCTTCTAAATCTATCCACTCAATATGAATGGTGGGGATGTGCGCATTTAGCCAACTAAATGATCAAACATTGTCATCCTCAATTTTACCAGTTGGTTTAAATTACTTGTTCATATTTTTATTACTATAAGCCCAAAATACTGGTCACATGTAATTTCTAAGCTGTAGTGCAGCCACCCACCAATTAATGGCTACTCCCATAATGCTATAATGCTCTTCTACCTGGATGTAAACAAGCACAGATGACAGATGTCATCTCATAACACAGCACGGTTTGGCATTATTTTGATCTAGAAAATGAAGATAAAGTTGTATAGGATGCTTAAAGTGGCCTAAAACCTTCCTACAGCAGGAGCAGCGTGTAACCAGCACAGGCGTGTGGACGTTAACCTGAATGGGGGATCAAAGGCTGGTGGTGCTTGCTCTGCTAACTTTATTCATACCCAGCAAACATTCAGACTGTACCAACTTGTATCAAGTTTCTATTGAAACAGTCAGGAAATGAGTTGCTTCGGAGCATCCCAATAACGTGACAACATAAACATTGTCAGTTAACACTTAGCAATAAAATCCTTGTTGATCAGTTCCACTTCCCTTAAAATTTGTGTGTTGCCAAACAATTATAAAAATTAAATCTGCAAGGAAAAATGGCTCAGTTTAAGCTGCGACCAGATTAAATGTTGGGAAACTTAACTTAACCCCCAAATGTTAACACATATAGCTACTTTCTCCTCCTTACATCTCAAAAACATGGCTTTACTTAAGCTATTATACATTTGAAGGTAATATTGGATTATTTTTATTTTCATCCCTCTGGCTCTCATATCTCCCAATATGTAGATTGATTTCAACACAATCATGACCCATCAGTAAAAATCACAGGTGATGGAAATGCTTGGGCTTGCAGCACCATGGATGAAATTGAAACAGCCAAGTAACTGTGGCACAGAACAGGTCGTTTTAAATTTCTTTCAGAGTTTTTTTTTCTTTTTTTTGACACTGAGATAATTTTAGAGGCTCTACTTTTCACTTTTACTTCAGTAAAGTTGAATCACTACTTCTACTTTGACTGAGGTGATTATTTTATTCAAGTGCACTGCACTAAAACTCTGCTTCTTTGGTTTGCACTTTAAATGACCCCACTGGTGCATAAATGAGTGAGTATGCCACATATACATGGATGTCAAATGACTTGGTGGTCCTTCAATGTGGTTCATGAAACATTCACGCCCACAGTATTAAAGAATGTAGACATATGTGACCCAGGCCACTTCTGAATGTGGATCACAGTGTCATTTCTCAATGTGAATCTTGATTTTACTGGTGTGCACTGCACTCAGAGCTGAGCTCACCAGCTGCTAATGAGTCACCAAGGACCCACATGAATGGCTGGTGTAAACAGGGCCTCAATATAAAACCTTTTACTGAGACTATTTTGTTAACTGCTGTTTGTCAATAGTAAATTAAAGCTTCAGTCTTGGGTTTTGGTTTTATTTTGCCTTCTTCTTCAAATAAATTCCATTGTTCTGATATGTACTTACAACCCTTAACAGATGTTTGATGTGATCAACTTAGTTACATCAAAGAATCAAACCGCACTTATCCCTCTGAAGATGCTGAAGCCATTACTTTATAGAATTCCAAGACCTCTCTGTTAACTGTTTTCATTGAAACTACTTTTTACACAGAAGATTAAAACTAGAGGAAAGAGGCATTCTGGTGTAGCCAGCGGTTTGTGCTAAACTATTTCCAGCCAAGACTTCCACATCTGTGCGCTGCATTACTTAAGACCAATTAACAACTTGAGACGCAACTGTGTTCAGATAAGAAGATAAGCTAATTTTTCCTATCAGGTATGCCTGCAAAACAACAGCGTAATTTCTTGGTGCATAACTTGCAGCCTCACAACTATTTTCTGGTGAGTCTCAGTTTCACTGTAACTAGTTAATTACACTGAGGCTTACTTCAGGGGTGTGAACTTGAAGAAAAAACAGTCTCAAGTTTCCAAACTAACATCATGATGTAAAAAGTAAAACTGCAAGCTCTATCAGGTCTGTCGTCATGAGAAGAAGACTATGATTTTTAAAATGCTTGTTTGTTTGGTGGAGGTCGGATTCTAGTAAATGTGTTAACTTCCACTGGATCCACTCCGTTGTGTTCCGGCTCCGTCTCTGATCTGGCAAGTCGGAGCCCTCCTGATCAGACACACAAAGCGAGAATTTTAGCCAAAAATCAATGATTCAGTAATTACTTGTGGGGAAATCTCAGTCACATGACTCCAGCTGTTGGGCGGTCCTGCTCTGTGCTCCATTCTAAAAACACAACCGGTGAGTGTTGACGGACAAGAGAGCACGGAGCAGGACTGCAGCGGATAGGGGATGGACCAGATAACAGATCTGGTGGGAGTCTGATGTTAGATTACCTTCCATAAGAGCTTTTATATGAGTATGATGAATGCCTGCTTTTGCTCTCCATACACAGGTTTTTCCTGCTGAGATCAAAGCCTGCTGATACATGATGAGTCAACATCACTCAGACTACAAACCTACTTCAAAAGGAAACCAGGACACCCCTGAAACCAAGGTCCCTGAATCTACATTTTTCATGCAGAATCTCCAATCAGAGATGACTTATTGCTTAACTAAATCCACATCATGGAGGATGTAGAAAGTTTAAAGATAATCATCCAACAAAAACTATTTAAAGGCTTTGTTACAACTGTGATCTGACCCCTTCACACATGCTGAACTCTGTTTTTGGATATGAAATAGGTGAAATATTCAGAACACGGTGACATATTGAGGTCAGAACTTTCTTCTGACACTTGTGCAGAGCACAGAGTGTGTCTGGGCTCACTCTCACACAGTTACTCTGTAATGACTGAATGAGATGGCGTGTCTGTTCCATACAGCAGCTCATACATCAGCCTGTGACCACACAGCCTCCAGTGGTGCGACAGGGCACAGCTGAGAGCCCGCTGCCAATGATAACAAGGGCTCCTTCAGTGCCACGCTCCCTCCTGCAGCGTCGCACCTGTCGCCATGTGTGTGCATCTGTGTGTGTGTGTGTGTGTGGAAAGCATGTAACTGAAAAGACATGTGGTGCTCATACACATTCCTTCCGCCTCGCTCATGAATCACTCTGCCCCCTCTGCAGCCACCGGCCCGGGGTCCAGAGGGGAGGAGGGTGGAGGAGGAGGAGGAGGAGGAGGAGGAGAGGAGGAGGAGGGTGAGGGATGGAGAGGGCGAATGAGGAGAGTGGTAGGAGGTTAGAGCATGTAGAATGTAACAGCCATGCTTCATGTATGTAAAGTATGTCCACTATCTGCCCATCTAGGTGAAGGCTTAACTGCTTTGATACAAGGTACACATGTGATTTTACAGATTGCATTAAAGGATTTATCTGTGAGGGATAAAGAAAGAGCAAGCTGTAAAACACACACATACATACCTACAGGATGTTTGAGGCTTTAACAGTGTGTTTCCTGTGGACAGATAAACTCCAGCTGGCTGTTACACTGCCTGAGAGAGTTATGAAAGCAGATAGCATGTTACTATCTGCCAACAATTTTTACATTTCATAAACCCTTACAATCTACTTTCCTGAGGGAAACTCTCGAACGCAACATTCTCACAGTTTCCTTTTGCATCGAATGTAAATACTTTACATCAGCTATTTCCCATACTTAAGAAATCTGCTGCCAAATTTAAAATCTATAAATAACCTGGGGCCTACTTGTGCTTTTATATTATATTTATAATTTAATTGGAAAACATTAAATCCTCCCCAATATGTCTTTATTCAATCTCCATAAAAATAAGTGAGCTTGTGGCAATGCAGTTTAAAAAGCTCTTCCCACATACACAGTTTTTAAGCAACAAAATAAATGTGGAGAGTGAACTGTGAAAATTAAAATGATTTTATCATGTATTTAATGTTAATAGCCTCTAACCTCCTGCTCTCTGAGAGCTGCAGCCCACATTCTGTGAATCAATGCAGTCATGTGAAGAGCTTGACTTTTAAAACCTTTCCTTAAAATGTAACCTGGCAGAAGTTTGAACCTTGAGTGGTCTTCTTGCATCTTATCTGTAATGAGTGAGGGCAGACTGGTGCATGGGGCAAAGTCATTCAGCTACTGTAGTAGTTATACAGGTGTGATGGGAGGAAGACAGAGGCAATGTGCAGCGTCAGAGCCAGCAGGGTAGAACAGTGCTGTGTTTTTGTGCATATATGAGTGTGTGTGTATATGTGGAGCTCCTGCCTTGCCTCTTATGCTTCCGTAACATTGGGACACTATTATGCCGTGGAGGAGTTCAATGGCAATTCTTGGTTTGCCACACACTACTTTTTTTTATTTTAGAAAACTTTAATGTCCTCCAAGAGGCAATTTGTGGTACAACAGAGCTTTAAAAAATACAACAACATGAAAGGTACATCAGACACACACAACAAAATGATTCAAACAGATCCAAACCTACCTATGTTTTTTTATCATACAGACAAGTTCTGGGCAGTATCTATTGTGCTCCCAGGATCTTTTTATGCTTTTCGATCCAAAAGCTTTAATAGAAATTGGAAAAGTGCTTTTGGGTATTCTGCACCCTCAGCCTGGAATTTCTTGCAGAATAACTTGAAACTCAAGTAGCTGGTGTCATTAATGTTTTTAAATCTAAAATGAAAGACTTTGAAGCTGAATCTTGAGGATGTCGCTGTTTTTAGCGCACCTGGTTATACAACAGCCTCCTAGATAATTGCTCTTTCAGTGACAAATGTCGTGCTTGTAGCATCTGCTAAAGACATTATAATTGTAAATTGTACTTTGGTTCTCTGTGTGTCTATGTCTGTAACTTTGTGTTTTTTGCTGCTTACTGTCTTGGCCAGGTCTCCCTTGAAAAAGAGATTTTTGATCTCAACGGGACCAACCTGGTTCAATAAAGATTAAATAAATTAAATGTGAAAGTACAAAGGAGTGATGACGGCAGAACTTTGTAACAGCGCTGTTGTAGAATTGAAATGTGTAAGAGGCCACTGTTCAAGTTCTATGAATTTGAACAAACTTTGACTGCCAAACGGAACAATCATTACAAGCTGTTTTTTCCATGTAATTTAATTTTCATTATGGTCCCGGAAGAAAAGACTCATTGTTCAATCCAAGTTGGGTACAGTGTGAGAAAATTTAAGGAGAACTTAATTGAACTGATGCAGGCAACATTAAAACCTAACGTGGCCAACATTAATGACATCATGAGAAAGGCAAAGTTCACATCAGCTGTCCATGTTGCTTAAATGATTTTCTGTAACTTTTTGTTTGCATCAATAAAACCTCAGAAGAGTATAACATTTTCAAAGTTGAACTATTGTCTATTAATTATTATTTTTGTTACAGGACATACAATCTTTTATCATAGATTAGTTAGGGATATATATATATTTCACATGTCTTGATCTGTCCTGTAAGATTTCTAGATATTTAATGCATATTAAACGTTTTTTTAACTTGACTGGAAGTGGGCTCAGATACTGAGAGCAACCCAAACATTTTCAGCACTGTGGCTCTCTGTGTTTGTTTCCATATATCATGCGTCAGGGAAATAAGAGTCTGCTGACAGTCACTTTTGTGTGACTTTGAGGTATCAGCCAAATCACCATAATAAGGCCAAAGACCTTCTTCTGTAATGTTAATTCAGATCATTATGAACATCCACACTCTACTGGAAGTCTCAGTGCTGTTGTAATCTATATCAGCACACATAGAATGCCTCTTGTCCAATCAGATCACCTTGTTGTATAAAAACAATCAGACCCTTATACTTTCACTCATCCTGACTGTGCTCTGAAAACCCCTGACACTGCTGTCTCCCGTCCTCTCACACTCTCCCATCGGGGGCCTGACATGCCCCCAGAACATAATGTCAAATTCCACATGGCTGAGCTACCTGGCCGAGCTATTATTGGACCACATGCCTGACAGGAGCGCAGAAGTGAGGGGCCGGCAGAAGACAAAAAGCAACTGTAGAGAAACTGATTAGCAGGGTGCTGGAGACAGACATGAGGACAGGAAGCATCCTGACAGGGGAGACGGCAATAATTACTCTGAGAGAGAAAATACAGATAAAAGAAAACTACCAACTTGAGTGATATAATGAGCAATGGGTGGGTATAATCTTAAGCTACAAAACTAGAGACATAAAAGATCATCTAAAGTAGCATGGAAGTACCTCAAAGTCAAAACATAGTGGTAAACATTTAGCGTCAGTTAGATTTCAACGATTGTTTTTGTAATTTATAATATTTTTTTTGTGCATTTTATTCCCTCATGTAAAACAAAGTTACAAAAACAGAATAACTAGCTTGTTAGCATTAGTTTGAAAGTTAAAATGTTCTCTTTTTTTTTTGTTTTGATTGTTTAATATTAAGATGATGCCTCAGCAGAAGTTGCTGCATATGGTTGAATGCTTTATATAAGTCTATGTATTTATGGAGCGCCGCCTGCAAGCTAGTTCAGGCAGACAACTCGAGCTGCGCTCAGTCATACTGACATGTCATCATCCTCCCTATCAGCTGATCTCAACATCCTCATTTGGCGGTCTATTTAAGCTGCATGTCTCCCTGTCTCTGTCTCTGCCTCTGCTTTGCAAGTGCTCCTGCTGTCCTGCTCAGTGCTGTGTGCAAACTTTGTACCCACCTCCTCCCCGGCATCCACCTGCGGCTCCGAGGGGGGTTAGTCCTATCACATTGCTCCTAAATGTCTGCATTTAAATAATATATGCTGAGTAATGAGGTTCGGAGCCCATACGTCAAACACAATACTGTATGCTGCAATAAACTTTATCTTAAGTGAACGTGAGTTGTCGTACTGAAGTATTGTAATATTTACTTGATCAGCACATAACCAAACAACAGGCTATTACTAAGCTAGTCGTCACAGAGCTGCAGGTGCACCAGTGACTCAGGTGCAGCTCATGTTAGCTCTGCAGACCAAGGAGGAGCCGAGGCTTGATTTAAATCACAGCTAGCTCCACAATCTGTATGCCAGGAAGGACTTAACAGACTGATGGCAAGGTATGTTGGTTAAGACAAGCTTCACATATCAGCTGTTGAGTCTGCTGCCTTTAGAGAACTGATAAGCTTAATACTGGTTAGATGTGAGGCAGAGTGCATTGATAAGAAGTAACGCTAAAGTTACTCTCCAAAGTAATTAATTGCTTTTATAAAGCAGTAACTCAGTTAACAATTCAGTGACTTTTGATCATGATAATAAGAAGTACTTCAGTCAATCAATCATCTTTTATATATAGCGCCAAATCACAACAAACTTTACCTCAAGGCGCTATACAAACAGAGCGGGTCTAGACCGTACTCAATGTTATATTATTATCAAGACCCAACATCAAGACAGGATAAGATCTAGTCCCATTTTACAGACAGGAATCAGTCTGATTTCATCTTAATCCACCATGAGCAGAGCACTTTGCAGCATTTAGAAAGTTACAGCGACAAGGACAAACTTCCTTTAACAGGCAGAGACTGCGAGGAGAACTAGACTCATGTTAGACACACATCTGCCTCAACCGAGCTGGGGTTGGAAAGAGGGATAGAGGGAGATGAAGAGAGAGAGAGAGAGATGAAGAGAGAGAGAGAGAGGGAGAGAGAGAGAGAGAACATTTAAAACTGTAGAGAGGAAATTGAATTATTAATGTATAAGGACTAATATGTGTAATTAAGTTTGAATACATTTTATCAACAGAGAATAAAATAATAAAGTTCTGTTTGTTTTATAAGCCCACAGCAGGTCTCTGATGTCTTAGCAGACAGCTCTTACAATGAGCAGACCAGAAGCGTTCAGGATCTCACAGGACAGCGTTTTCATAAAGCCCCATTTATGCACTTTAAAGATGTTTTCACTGGACAGACAGTAAATTTTTCTGTGCTTCTTGTGTCCATAAAAACAAGAACCTGAGATGCTGTTTAGGACTAGGGAAGATAATCTGGTGCCAAGGAGCATGAGATCATCTCTGAATCAGCAGAGCTGTGATCCATAATAACCACACATTACAGCCAGACGCTGTTGTGTTTGGAGAAAAATGTGACGATCCAGTGCTATCGTTTCCACGGGGCAGCAGCTTCTCATGGAGAAACTCGTACATTTGTAACCTCCTCTTTGTGTGTAGCCTCGGGCCTCTTCTTCACCTTCCTCCCAGGTCAAGGATAAATGCAAAACATGGATCAAACTTTTCTTCAGAGAGAGATTCAGCCTGCTTGTCACAAGGTCAGCTGAGGAGGAGAGGAGGAAAAAGAGGAGCAGTGGGAAAGCTGCGGCGGCCAAACACAACAGATGTTGTGCTGCAGACGTTTGTGGTGTGAAAGAGAGAGATACTAAAATGATTTACATCCAGCACTCCTCTTCCCCCCTTTTCACTGTCCTCCGATCATCTTTTGTCATTCCCGTACATTTCATCCTTCATACTCCTTTTCCTCTCGTTCTGGACCTTTGTCCCTCCTCTCTTCTTTCACTTAGATCCCTCTCATTCTCTCCTATCAATCTTTCTTCTTTCTCCCCCTTCTCATCTTCTCTTCCTCTTCCTATAACCTGTGTCCTCCCTTCTCTACGTCTTTGTTTATTATTTTCTCCTGCTCTACTTGCCTCCTCATCTTCCTTCCCTTGCTCCCTCTTTGCGCCTCTCCTTGTGTCCTTGACTCTTTTTTATCCTTTTTTTGTTCCTCCTGTCCTGGTTAGTCCCTTCCATTTTCTCTCATTTCCCCTTCTTCTTTCTCGATTCTGGTCCTCTCCTGCCTCCCTTTCCTCACCTTCCTCCCGCCATCCCATTCCTCCCTCCACTATCCCACTTCTACCTTTCTCCCGCTCCTCCTTCTTTATCTAGGCTTGTTACTTCATCTCAACCCATCTTCTATTTTTTATTTCTCCTCTCTTCTTCTCTTTCTCTCCTTTCTTTATCATGCCAACTTCCTCTTGATTGTGTCCTTACCTTTTTCCTGCCTTTTTCACTCCTTCCCTCTTCAACTCTTCCCTCTAGCTCTTGTGTCCTCTTCCTCATTCTCTTCTGTCTTACTCTTTTCTAACTTCTTCTCCTTTCTTCCTCTTTATCCCCCTCTCCTTTCAACTTCTTCCCTTGAAACTCTTGCTCTTTTGTCTCTTTTTGTCCTCCCTCTCTTGTCTTATCTCAGCTTGTGTCATCAAATTTTCCTTTAATCTCTGCCTGCTCCTCTTCCTCTTCCTCCTCTCATCTCTTCTCATCCTCCTCCCACTTTTCTTTCCTTGTCTTATCTTGTCTTCTTTCCTATCTATCTCTTTCTTCTCCTCTCCTCCTGACTTTTTTCTTTTGCTCCTGCTGTCCTGCTGCTCTCGTCTTATCTCATGTCATATAGTCTTTTCTTCTTTTCATCTCCTCCTTCCTACTCTTGCCTCCTTCCTTCATCTCTTCCTCCGCCACTTGTTTGTATGTTTCCTTTTTACCTCTTTGTGCCTCTTTTACTCTTCATGTCTTCTTATCTCATGTCCTTTCCTTTCTACCTTTGCCTCCTCTTGCCCCCACTTCCTCTTCCTCCTCTCCTTTCCTCTCCTCTGATCTTGCGTCTGTGGTTTCAAAATGATCCGTCTTCTTGTATTTTCTGATCTTGTTTACAGCTTTAAAGAAACCTTCTGTCAGTACTTTAACAGCTGCATGTTTTTATATTCCAGGGATGTAACTCGGCCACAAACATCTCCTCTCTCTGGCTCGGAGAGGAGCAGCGGAGACCAGTTATCGCTGAATTTAGGGCTTATGCATTTTTTCAGTTCAAGTCTGGGGAGATGATTTGTGTTGAGACAGACAGGAACGCTCCCTCCAATCTGCCTGCAGCTCACAAATGGAAATCATTATGTGTGATTGGAGGGTTTGGCTGACTGTGGGACGGACGCCTCTGGACGAACCAGCAGCTCTCAGATTGAATTTGTGATAGAAAGAAATCCTCCTGAGAGATTATTAAGACCTCTACACTCTCCGTATAGAGCTAGATCACTGTTTAGTGTCTCTGTTTAGTGCCTGACAGAGATTTATCTGCGTTTGTCCTAAATGTAACGATTCTCACTTAAAGTGCGCATCAAGCAGACGGTAAAGCTTACATGCCAGACTGTGATAACGTCTCAAACAGGATAATTAGCTCAGACCTGTTGTTTTCTTGTCATGCTCTTACTGCTGTGCTGCTCCTGACCTATACTTTCTCCCCTCCTACATCAGCATGATCTCTGTCTCCCCTCTCTCTCTCTCTCCTTACCCTTCCTCCCCCTTCACTTTGATGTTCTTCGTCAGCATCACGCTCACCCTTCTGTCAACACTAACCTCCCCCCTTCTTACCTCCAGACATCTAGACTCCCTGTTAGTCCAGATTACAGAGTCGTGGAAGGAAGCAGACACACAAATCCATCATTTTGGCCCAAGTGTTGTCTAAGATTGAAGACAGAATTGTGTCTATCTGCTTTTCTTTCACCTAAATGGGTTCAAACAATAAGCAAACAAATGTATTTCTTCTTGACTTTTGAGATGGTTTTCATTTCATTCATTCTTTAATATACAATTTGGGGCTTTTTCAAGTCTGCAACAGTGTCCAAAACACAGCTCTGCCATCATCATGCCTTTGTACTTGCATATTAGTCCTGCAACACATTGCCTGTACATTAAGGTTTCTGGCTTTCAGAATAAATGTCAAATTGTTGAATCCAAAAAAATTACAGCGAGATACTGATGGTGTCCATTTCTGTTTCCAATTTTTGACAGTGTAAAAAACACAACACATCAACACAGACACACTCAGGTGGGTCGACTTCCCTCTGCTCTTTTTTTTTTCCTGACATGCTTCTGGAGCTCACTGTGTGTGACCTTTGACCCATGAACGAATGACTCTCTGTAAAGAGCTTAGCACCACCGGCTTAATCATCCACATTATTTATCACCTTATGTGAAAGAAGGATTTCTTTGTTAGGACATGAAACACGATGCTGGGCCTCATTCACCGATATCGTCTTAGCTTTACTTAAATTTGTTCTCAAGAAAGTTCCTCAGAGAACTTTGAGGCAGATTCGTGTATTTCACTGCCTGTCTGTTCGAGCATGTGACAAATAAATATCTTAAACAGCGAACTTGAAAAAGGCTGAGGAGGTATAAAAAGATGCATTATCACATTACTGGTTATGTTTTTCCTCAGGGGATTTGTTGACAATGAGAAGAATGTGACTTATCTTTTGAACTTCAACCCAAGCAGCAACCTCCGTCCACAAGAATTGAAGCCAATGCGGCAGTGTTAAAAACTTCAGTTCATCAAGTGTCCACTTGAGGCCGGCTCCAGAAGTACCGGAAACCACATACAAACCAATTCAAAAAAGATTATCTTTACAGCAGAAATAAACATGTTTACAGCCTGGTACAAAAACAGTAGTCTGGATAGCTCATTTCTTGATCGCACACTCTGTACGTTGGGTGAATTTTTTCATAATGCGGCAATTTCGAAGATATTAAGATTACGAGTTGTCCATTACGAGAGGCACAGCTGACTTGACTGACTGGCGGGAAACACTGTAGTTGTTGGCTAGGAGGCTCAAAGCCTGTCTCTTTACCTCACACTAGCTTGACAGAAGTTAGGTTGAGTTCAGCATTTCCAATATGGCACCCGCCGATGATTGGCCTCAAAACAGCGCTTCAGAAACATATGGGTGACATCACGGATACTACGTCCATTATTTATACAGTGCTTCAACCAAATAAATGTAAGTTTAGAGCCGTACTCTTCAGATATTAGGGGTTTGGGCAATTTTGTTTGTTTGATTTCCAAGAAATATCAGACAAGAGAACAGCAAAAGTATGTTAATAATCTGCCCAACATGCAGGTTTACCTCGTTTAGTCTCCTCCTGAATGGTGTTTTGTTAATGAATTCCTAAAGTGTGGCCCCCCTGCATCATCCCCATATACCCTTGTTCCCTTAATCCTCTTGTAATAATGCAAAGACTTGTAAAAGAACAAGTGAGATTTTCTTTAGCGGCTAGACTGCTGCCATGGAGCCTTATCCCCTTAAAACCGCACAAAATCTCCTTATCTTAAACCCAGGGCCCCCACCCCACCTCGTTCCCAACGTCCACTCTGCTCTAACACCCTATCTTGACCCAGCCTGGCTCAGCCCCGCTCCCCTAATCCTGACCTCCTTCCCTCCAGCTCCCCCCTCCTCCTCTGGTCCCTCCAGGCCGTGTCATTATAACGAATGCCACCCCTCCCCTGAATCCCAGCATGCCGCCGGGCTGTGATGGATGTGCACATCACAGGCGCGGTTTACAAAGCCTCCGTGAATACAGTGCAGCCACCCCAGACGCTGTCAGCCCAGGTCCCTGTGCTCGGACCCTTAACGTTGCACGCAGAGGGGCTCCACGCTTGTAACAACTCTTAAAAACTTGATAGTGGAGATGGTGGAGAGCCTCATCCATAAATGTCAACTCTTTCGCCCTCTCTGTAACGCCAACAGCAACCATGGAGAGTTGAGCCCACTCAGGCACTTTATGGGGGTCCTTAAACGGGGGAACTGTGGTGTGAAATTGAAGATGAATTGTCGTCACTTAAGAATGCGGTGGAGAGAGTGATGGCTCAGTTTGTTTGGGCTATAAAATCCTTTTTTTTGCCACTTTTCCTTCCATAATGGCATTTTTTTTTTCCTGCAGCAATGAGCCGTTAAACTGTAAATCAAACAGGAATCCTGGTGCAGTCCCTCAAACACCAAAGCCCCCATCAATAACCCCTCACCTCTACACGACTGGCAGATATTACATTGACTATCTATTTCATCCCGATCCTATAACTCTGCACACCCGGAGCTGTGCACCCGGGCAGAAACCTGAGCCGCAGCCTGATATTGCAACTCCCGCACAGAGATTGTGTTTGTGTAGCTGTGTGTGTACATAGGAGGAAGTGGTGGAATGGGGGACAGCGTCAGACCCTAAGCCCCCCGAGATCAGCCACCTGCGTGTTATCAAGGGCAGTCTGATAATCCACCCTGCCCTGTGGCTGCCCTCTCTGCCTCCACACACACTGAAAACACACCGCTTTGACTAATGTCACTCCTCCTGCACAAAGTCTCAGCGTGGAAAACACCCTGCAGATGATGAAATTAGATTACTGTGCAGTCAGGAGTTCTAAAGTCTGCGTTTGTGATCTATTTTTATTGCAGGGTGTTATTATCAAGTTCAATCAAAACATTTCTCCACTGAATTCACAGTTCAAAAACCTTCAACCTCCTCCAGGCAGCAGAGAAAATAAACCCTGCTTCACTTCTCGTGATGAGGGGGGGATTATCTACCAACGCATAATTCAGACGTGGAAGCAGGTGAAGACCTCAAGATGCAAATCAAGGGAATGTGAGCACGACTGTAGACTATAATTTCCTCATCAAGTAGAGAGACAAACTGTCACAAGCACTGCTTCAATCCAAACCACATCTCAACAGGTAATTAGATATCAGCTGAAGATACGAGCAGGGTCTTTTTAAGCCCACAAACACAGGAGCCAACACGTCAGCCGCAAAACAACCTTGACACCCAATTTGGAATTTTTTCACTTGCTCCTCCAACCTGTTTTTTGCGATTTACTCCTCTTCCCCAAACGAGCGGGGGAAACTCCATCGCCGAAACGTATGTAAACCTATCCACAAGGGAGCCCATTCTTGTGAGGATCACTAAATTTTCGGCTGTAATTTAATTCCCCACATGCCTCCTGTCCCATAGCGCGGCTGCGTGTCTCCGAGGTACAATGCCACAGTAAATAATGTTCAGGGGCTCCACCTCCACTGGCCAGGCTGTTATACTTTACATTAGAGGAATCATAAAAGGAGTGGCAGTCATAATACACATCCTCCAACAGCTCTATAAAGACTCCAGATGGGAATTATGGTGCACAGAGGCGTTCGCAATTTATTAAATATCACAAAGCCGTGAAATAGGATGTCTATTGTTACAGTGAAGGACAACTTGATACGTGTGATGGCTGGATGAACTGAGTATGGAAAAAAACAACTGCAGGGAAGGATTGAGCTGAGAGAACAGCAGTGGACATATACAGTGGTCAGAATAACATAATGGACCACTGACGGGTGAAGTTAATGACATTCATTTCTCATCTCTTTACAAGCAACTGAACATTTTGTCCTCAAAGTTAAGGTGCTGAAAGCAAGAAAATAGACAAGTGAAAGGATGTGACAACTTTGACAAGAGCCAAACTGTGATGGTAAATCACCTTGGTCAGAGCATCTCAGAAACTGCAGCTTTATCCAATTGATCGATCCAGCAGAGGAAGTAGAGGAGGTTCGATCACTGAGAAAGTCAAAGCTGGTTCTGATTGAAAGGTGTCAAATATACAGGGGCTGTGTAGCTGCAGAACAGTCTGGATGCGCATGCTACCGCTTATCCACTTCTGAAAATGTGGAGCAGTCAGAACTGGGACCATCGGGCAAATGGGAAGAAGGTGGCCTGAAGGAACAAGGTGTGACCTCACCTCCAAGGTCCCCTGGTCTTCATCCATTACAGCATGTGTGGGATGTGTTTAGAACAAAGTCTGATCAATGGAGACCCCACCTCACAACTTAAACCCTGAGACATACTTGCTTTTAACTTTATTTATAAGTGTACACAATGGCTGCAACATATTCCAAACATATTTAACGGGTGGAAATGTTACCATCAGGATGACTTAAGTAAACCACAGCTGTACTTTTGATCGTCATTAAATTAAGCAGAGGACATTATAAGATATCTAATAATTGTGATGGCACTTTACAAACAAAATAAAAGTAAAATGCTTTGCAATGTAATTAGGGGCCACCTTTTGAAATCTGAATAAAAGTTAACAGCAATCTAATAACTGATGAGATATCAGTCTGGTTCAAAGTTGTAGACGGAACATTGTAATCTCCAACAATGGATCTATGAATATACTATACTCTTCATTGATCTAATAACACAGCCATAAATAAGGAATGCAAGTCCACGACTTGAGTTTTATACAAAGGAAGTGTTTATGGACTTGAGTCTGTCCAATACAATGCAATATGATACAATATGGTCAGTATGATACGATGCAATGTGATGCGAGGCAAAACAATACGGTAAACTACCATGCAATACATTTCAATACATTACGATACAGTATGATACAATGCAATACGATGTGATACGATACAATGCAATACCATATGTTACAATTAGATACAATATGATGAATACAATTCACTACAATGCAATACGTTTCAATACATTACAATACAGTATGGTACAATGCAATACGATGTGATACGATGCAATGCGATACGATATGTTACAATACGATACAATATGATATGATGCGGTGCAAGGCGAAACAATACAATACCCTATGATGCAAAATGTTTCAATACATTACGATACAGTATGATACAATGCAATACGATGCGATGCAATATTATACAATGCAATACCATACAATATAATGTGATACCATACAATATGATATGATGCAATACGTTACAATATGATACGATGGGATTCGATACGATTTGATATGATACGAAGGGATACAATACAATGCGATATGACACACTTCATTGTTTTCTCTGGGAAATTTGTTTTGGATTCAAGTGATGCCCACACTCCTCAATAGTACCAACAAATAAAAACACTACAAAACTGACAACCACCCACATGTAAATGGAGACACATATTAAAGGAAACAACGAACAACATATTCAGCACATGTCCCATATCACACAAGATCTAAACAAAACAACATACACAGGAGATTGTGGCTTGTGCAGCAGTGTCCTGATGTTCTTCAGAGCACAAACTGTCAAAACTGAAGAGAAAGCAGTCCTCAGTTTGCAGATGTGACACAGCAGTCCTGCATCTTGGTCTCAGTTCCACATCACCTCCTCACGCCCCGCCCCGTAATCCGACACCACTTCCCCTCTTCGGCAGTGAAAGCAGGAATGAATCTATCGTTTCCAGATCAGTGGAGGAGGAAGAGCATGAAGGGGGAGGAATAGCGTGACCTTCTTTGATCCCCTCTGAAGGTCTTACTCGTTCCCACCTTCCCTCCCTCCCTCCTCCTCCTCTCATGTGCATGTTGTGCCCTGCCAACCACCTGTCTGCAGGTATGAAATTAGAGAGCCGGAGCTTTGGCCTACACACAATGTCCTCCATGGTCTCACTTGCATGTCCCCGTCCTCCCCTCTGCATATCTCTCCATCCTCATCAGCTCTCAACACGTCTGTCAGCATCAACATCTCTGACTAAATGACTGACTCTGAGTGGCACAAAATGGAAGCAATGATGATTACAATCAGACAAGATGATCTGTGATTCAGAGGTGCTTTACATTCCCTTTTTCCTCTTCTCTAAGGCCTTAAACACTACGGGTAATGACCTTGTCTCCTAAAGACCAGCAGGCATGATCAAGAATGCTCTTTCTACAGCTCCTTATCACCCGCTGAGACCCAGAGGATGGAGAGGCTTAGTTTTGCAGTAACAGGATCATAAGCTGCAGAATAAATACAACAGGGAGAGGTGTCAGTGTGATCCAAACTGGAGCTCCTCCAGCAGAGACTGTCTGATTATATATTTAGAAAAGCTCTGAGATTGTTCAGATAAATCCAGGCATGTCAGAGATGATTCATCACATGACAGGACTGATGATGAAGCAACAGTTTGAATCCAAAAGTGACTTTAAAGATCAGGAATTAAGGATAGACTGGAAATCTTCCATTGTGAACGTATGTTGCTATTTCAAACTACTTGTCCAATTCTGATTGGTAATGCACTCACTGAACAACTGATCTGTTGTGATTTATGAAGAATATTCCATTTGTCTTAGCCTCTTGGGGACACAGATACCACCTGTTAAAGCATCACACCTTGCAGGACTTAAGGCTGATTTATACTTCTGCGTTGAATCAACGGCGTAGCCTACGCCGGGGGTCGAGTAGCTCCCGTACCTACGCCGAGGCCTACGCACGTAGCTGACGTGCACCTCCTCCAAAATGTAACTCCCCGTAGAGCCGACGCGGACCGCAAGCTCTGTGATTGGACCGCTCGGCGGCTTTGTCTTTCCCGCATTTACAACACTTCCGGGATCCCGGACATCGGCCGCACATCGGCCGTGTATTTCATCTCCTCCTCTCTATTCTTCATGTAATCATGTCTATCTGTATAAACAGCAACATGTATCAGCTGCAGATTAGCATAACATGCTCTGAAACTCTGTGGAAAAGTAAACAGAGATCGTAGCGGGACCGGAAGCAGGCGGCCGGCAATCAGAGAGACCGCACTGCCCTCAGGCGTTTCGGCGGAGAATTGCTGCGCGACACGGACACACCGACGCACAAGTATGTGGTGCTCATGTCTGCGTCAGCCCCTGCAGCGTAGGGGAGACGCAGAAGTATAAATCAGCCTTTACTCTAACAGTTAACGTAAGGCAACAGGGCAGCATCATGAATTCATAGGAGAGTTCACAAGACTTCTTTTGCATAAATGCACTTTATGGTTGTGCGAAATTATAACAGCCTCAAAATGCTTCTGATTGGTCATGTGACCATGTGTATTTATCACAGCTGTGAATGCCCACTTGTCTAATAACTATCATCGCTCTCTCTCTGTCTCTTATTCTCCTCTATCCCTCTTTCCAACCCCAACTTGGTCGAGGCAGATGGCTGTCTAACATGAGTCTGGTTCTGCTCGAGGTTTCTGCCTGTTAAAGGAAGTTTTTCCTCGTCACTGTAACTAGCTAAATACTGCGATGTGCAATGCTCATGATGGATTAAGATGAGATCAGACTGAGTCTTATCCTGTCTTGAAGTTGGGTCTCTGTTAATAATTTGACATAGAGTGGTCTAGACCTCCTATGTTTGTAAAAGCGTCTTGAGATAACGTTGTTGTGATTTGGTGCTATACGAATAAAATTGAATGATTGATTGATTGATTGATTAAAAATGATTCTCCTGACACTAAAAATGTAGTCTCTTGACTTTGGATTTATAAAGAGGTATGTGTTGCTGTAATGAAACACTCTAAAACACTGATTTATCTTCTTTTTTTAACTACAATACTAGCCCTGTGAACACTGATCATTTCAATGGATATAGGACACTGCCTGAAGCTCCCCAGTAGACCACCATCATAGCACATGAAACTGCTGGTGTAGCCCTCAGAGGTGTTATCTGTGGTCAGGATCATGTCTCACCTCTGAAGGCCTCCTCTTGTCTTTCTCTAATCTTTAATTCTGGGACCAGAAGCTCCCTGCAGAGACCTCCAGTGGAATGTGACAAGTCATGAGACCGCCACCACAGCATCAATCCCTCCTCCTCTGTTTTTCTCTCTCTATCTTTAATGCACACACTGCAGACCTCAGCTATAAACTTGAGGATATGAGACACAATAGTGGCTGACCCGGGTCACTTGAAATACTCGAGGTGTGTTTGATTTACCGCACAAAGTATAGCGGCATTGCTGGAAATGGGAAAGAGTGTGTGCCAGGTAGGATAAATCAAGAAAACCTCGCGTGTAGTGAAAAGAACCTTTTTATCACAGGGATGGGTCTTTTTAATATTGAACACACATTACATAATCTGGGATTTCATGGGAGGTTGATGTTAAAAATGTGATGATAACGTGTTACATCCCTCCTAAATCATGGCAGCAATGGGTGGGTGGTGTCAACATTTCATCCAGACGCCATAAAGGTCTCCCTCGGCCTGTGGATTTAATCCAACATGACTTTCACATGTCAGGATCCCATTACAGCCCCGGGACCAAATCTCCTCTGCCGGCTGAGGTCGAGTAAAATAATACGTGGGCATATTTGGAGAGACAACTGATACGGATCCAAATGGCACATGACAGAAGCAGAAGAAGCGAGCGCTAATGTGTGTGTCCAAAAAGAGAGTGTGTTTGTTCAAGTGTTTCCTTTCTGCGTGTCCCGCATGCGTGTCTTAAGAGATCCATCATCTGGCTCAGATTACAAAGCGGCGGGGATCCTCGGTCAATTCCGGTTGAGGGATGAAAAGAAGAGCAAAGATGGCAGCTATGTCAATAACAGGAGTGGCCTCTGCTGACATCTGCCATCTTCAGACCCTCACCCTCTCACCCCATCAGCTCCATTTCATACACCACACCAACCAGATGTGACGGCTGCCCACACCTGTCAATGAAATGACCCTTCACTTCTTCGACCCTCCTTTATACCCTTAATTTAATTTTAAAACAGCACGATTTAGCAGCTAAGAGATAGCAATATTCATCTATTACACACACCACATTTTTCACCCTCTCAGTCAAGCCCTAAAATAGCAGCAGTGAACTGTAGAGTATGTCATAATAACTCAGTTACTTTTGCTAAAGCGCTCTCTCTAAGTCGCAGTTTGGACAATCTTCATGCGAGTGTTTGCACACAACTCAACTTCATTTTCCATTTCGGGAGACAGTGACATCGCAAAGTGTGCAAGCAGAGTGGCATAAATCAAGAAAAACTCACAGAGCGTAAACTGAAACACATGTCCGATGCAGTCACACGCTCATTTACGCTAACTAGAAACACTTGTATTCAGTTACAGAGACGCTGCGTACATGATAATGTATCTCTGCTGTTTCACAAGGGCTTAATGCAACTTGAGATATGATGATTATACAGTGAAGAAGAACGGCGACATGGGAGGCTCTGCAGAGACAGTGAAGAGGAGGGTGGTCATATAGTTCAGGCAGCACATTCCTGTATCAGAGGAGGACTTTGTTATCTATTAGCTGTCCTCCAACTGATGAGATACGAGAGGTAAGAGCAGAGATGTGTCACATGACACGATATTATCCAGCTCTCGAGGAGTGAGATAGTGACAGAACGGGAACATTTTCCACCTCTTCATCCTCTCTTTGCTGTCACTACATGTTGTCACACATTAACTCCTTCAATAGATACAGTAATATGTGAAGTGTTAAGGTGAAATTTTGCTTATTCCTCGGGCCACACATTCTGATCATGTATGAAGTCAAACTGTCCTGACAATCTGATAATAATAAGCCTTCTCATCAACTAAATCATCTCATGAGGTGATACTACTGTTTACGGAATTTCAGCCTCATCCCAAACTGAGTTATGAGACACAGGGCATGAATCCTTTGGCACAGGATTGCAGGTATTGCACACGAATACTTGAGGCAGATGTCTAACATGAGTCTGGTCCTGCTCGAGATTTCTGCCTGTTAAAGGAAGTTGTCCATGCCACTGTAACTTGCTAAATACTGCAAAGTGTTCTGCTCATGGTGGATTAAGATGAGATCAGACTGAGTCATACCCTGTCTTGATGTTGGGTCCTTGTTTATAATATAATATAGAGTAAGGTCTAGACCTGCTCTGTTTGAAAAAGCATCTTAAGATAACATTTGTTGTGTATTTGCACTATATAAATAAAGATTGATTGAAATATTTAATTTACACATTTAGCATATGTGACTGGTTCACACATAATGAAGGAAAATCCTAGACAAATTAGCAATGTCTACAATTTCCTCCATATGACACGTATGTACGGTTGTGTTCAGAACATACCAGCCAGAGATGCTGCATCAGAATGAGCCACCTCCCTCTCCCCAACACGTGTATTTTGGCAGGTGTGCAGTGAGTAGAGAAGTGCTAAATGGGCCATAGATACGTTGCTCTTTTCAAGTCTTCTGATCATCCAAAGCACATTTACACTACTCGTCACATTCACACCACATCATATATCGATGGCTGAGTTTGCCCATCTGACTGATCCCATTCATATGTGTTCATGCACTACCGGCTCTGCAACCAACCTCGTCATGTGGACTGCAGGAGCCAGAATCAAATCACCAACCTTCCTAGTAAGAGCCAACCCAACTCTTCCAAGAGCCACAGCAGCCTCCAGACCACTCTGACTAAATTTAGCGCACATACAACCTTCTCGTTTTTTTACCGTATCACTTGGTGCAATAGTTTTGTAACGTTTGGTGGCAATAAAATAACTATACAGAAACAGACAATATCTTGGCCAATAGTTTGGTCTGCCTTTGTAGGTCATACAGAGTCATCAGTATTATTTTCAGTCTCTCATAAACAGTGAAAACCTTTGACAGCTTGTTTAAGCTTACAAATAAATCATTTTTTTTCTTGTATTTATCTGATCTTTTTAACTTTAACTGATTTTTTATTTTACTTTCTTCCCTTATTTATATTATTAATTTCACTGTACTGATTTTATTTTATTTTGAAGTATTTTTTATGATTATGTATTGTATTATTTTATACATTTTCTGTTGTTTTCTGTCTCTCTGTTCTTTTAAGAAGTACATTAGACTGCATGCTTGTCTGTATGAAAGGTGCTATATAAACAAAGTTGAGTTGAGTTAAACAGTAAAGCACACCCAGTTTATTGCTACAACTGAACTGACTAAATTTCTATCAACGCTGATTGGAAATTTCTATGAATCAATGCAGTTCTGAAGGTTGTCTGTATCATAATGGCAGCACCAATTCACTTCTTGAGTATCATTTGTAAAGTTATGTGCTTGTTGAGTAGCCAGATGGATGGATAATCTTCCTCCAAAATCTAGATGAACTCTTTAGAGTCATGTACACACTATTGGCTTATAAATGAAAGGTTAGAGTTGTTGAAATAAACAGTTTAGAGAATAGGTTTGGCAAACGGTCCATTCTCGATTTAGACTAATCAGACCAAATCATTCTGCAGAAGGTGTTAAAAGCAACAGTCTGTTGACTTGCAAACCGTCCAGATCCATTCTGACACTTTGCATTTCACTAATGAAGATGGAAACTCTGCAAAATTGGAGTGACAGTTATGTCAACCTGCAGTCTGGGAGTAAATAATCCTGTGGCTGATGATCATCTGTTTGCTATCAGTCCTTCTGAATATTTGCTCAACTTTTCCCCGGGTGTAAAATATCTTCCAGAGACCCTCCATCTGGCTCACACTGTCAGTGTCATGAGACACTTTGCTCCAACATGCAGACACTTAACCTCCCTATCTGTGTCTCAGCTGCCAGGTTCCTCTTTGCATCAGTGTTTGTGCGTGACTATGAGTATGTGTGTGTTAAACTGTCCTCTGTTTGAGCACGGGTCTGAATGCATGCCTGTATGTTGACGCTAACAGTGAGGTATACTGTGGGTAAACCTCTGAGGAAGCTGGCCAGTGAGGTTGACTGTGAACTATTAATCTATGTGATGACAGATCAAGTATAAAACCAACACGCAGCTCTCACTGTAGCTCCAGATGCCAGCCTTAGGAGTCGCAGTGGTTTTTGGGTGAAGGGTGGCTGTTTGGTAAAGCCCAACAGCAGTACCAAGTTAAGTTTGAATGTACTGTATATCATTTGCTTGAAAAGGGAGTTCTAGCAGCTTGTGATGTGTGTATAGGATGACTGAGTGCTTGAAAGATGAATGTTTTTGTCTGCCAGTACAGAATCACTTTATATCACACCACTACTCACACTTAATGCACTGTAAGAATAATTGAAACATTTTATTTTACTCTAAAGAAACCTTAGTTTAAGATTAAGGCTGATATCATCTGTCAAATTATGCTCCCCGCGAACTTGCATGCTTCCCGACTTCCTTGGAATGCATTGGAAATCATCAATCCCACCTCTATTCCACGAGCAGACATTTTAGAAGTTATTTACTCCTCTTAAGGACAGACTTGACAAATGTTTCTTTCACATTTGATTGTTATTTTGGAAAGCTACAGACCCATTTTTGCAAGTAAGTCACAAAAAAATATGTATCTTTTTCAGGTTTATGATGCTTAAGTAAGCCAGAGTGAAAACTGTGTGTAGTTGACGAATTACAGTGAAACTGAGACTCACAAGAAAAAGTTGTGGAGGTAAAACTTAGGAGGAGGTACAGGACCAAGAAATGACAGTGTGTATTGGTCAGACATATCAGAAGGGATGATTATTTTGCTTTTGATCTGAACACATGGTTGTTCCTGAAGTTGCTTACTAGACTGTAAAGCACAAAATAAGTCCCGGCTGGTAGTTGTTTATCGCTAACTGGTGGCTACATCAGAATCAATCAATCATGCTTTATTTATAGAGAAACTTTCATATAAATAAAATTTTATTCAAAGTGCTTTACAGTGATTGAAACAAGAAAAAAGCAGAAATAAAATAATGGCAAGACATACTACATATTAAAAAACAAAAATGGATTTGAAGTAATAAAATAAACAACAATAAAATATATGTAATGAAAAAAATATATGTAATTGGAAATAAGTTAAAGCATACAAAAAATATATAATAATAATAATAATAATAATAATAATAATAATAATAATAATAATAATAATAATAATAATAATACATTTTATTTATATAGCACTTTTCACAGAACTCAAAGACACTTCACAAATAGCACACAATAAAAGACACAATAAAAGAAACAAGTTAGAAACACAGTGGAAAAAAAAATATTAACAGTTAAAAGCAGTTCTGAAGAGGTGTGTTTTGAGGTGGGATTTGAATGTTTGTAGGCCAGTGGAGTTGCGTATGTGTGTGGGGAGGGAGTTCCAGAGGGCAGGGGCAGCAATGGACTAAGCCCTATCGCCCCAGGTTCGGTGCTTGGTCCTACAGGGTGGGGAGAGGAGGTTTTCATCAGAGGAGCGGAGAGCACGGGAGGGGTTGTGAGGGTGAAGCAGGTCAGTGAGATAGGAGGGGGCCAGGTGATGGAGGGCTTTGTAAGTCAGGAGGAGGAGTTTGAAGTGAATGCGTTTGGGGACAGGAAGCCTGTGGAGGTTTTGGAGGACAGGGGTGATGTGATCACGGGAACGGGAGTGAGTGAGTAGATGGGCAGCCGAGTTCTGGATGTACTGGAGTTTATTGAGGACTTTGGATGATGAACCATGTAAGATGCTGTTACAGTAGTCAATTCTGGAGGTGATGAAAGCATGGATCAGGGTTTCAGCTGCAGCAAAGGAGAGTAGTGGGCGGAGTCGGGTGATGTTTTTCAGGTGAAAGAAGGCGGTTTTGGTGATGTTAGTAACATGTTTTTCAAAGGTGAGGTTGGTGTCAAAAATTATACCGAGGTTTCTAATGGGTTGATGGAGACAGAGTGGTGTTATCAAATGTGAGGGAGAAGTTTTGGGTGGTTGTGGTGAGGGCTTTGGGTCCGATGATGATGATATCTGATTTGTCGCAGTTTAGTTGAAGGAAGTTTTTTTGCATCCAGGTTTTAATTTCAGTAAGACAGTCAGTGAGTGTGGTGAGGGTTGCGGAGGTGATGGATATATATAAACAGTTAAAATAAAAAAAGGTAAGGATAAAAGTTGAAGATAGTTTAAAGGCAGTAAAAATAGCAATAAACTAAGTAGAAAAATATCTCTAAATAAATAAATAAATAATATAAATAAATAAATAAATACATACATACAAAAATAAATGTAATAATAAAACATTTATTACATAATAATAAATTAATTAATTATAATAATAAGGGAGGGTAGACAATAATTCCCAGAGGCATACGTCGTCATCAGACTAGCTCAGGGGTTCGAAATTGGCACCCATGTGACAATGTAAAGTCAATGAGTCCAACGAGTCCAATGAGGATGGCGGTCAGGGTTGATGGAGGAGTCAAAGAAACACAGGTCTGTCAGCCATAAGACTTAAGTTAGAGTCCTGTGTCAGTGTGCAGCTATGCGGGTTAGATCTTCACATGATTAAACTCTTGAGTATATTTTCATTGTAGCTTATAAAACTGTTGGCTAATACAGTTAATAAGACTGAAGTATATTAAATCAAACTCTCCCGCTGTTCGTTATTTACTCTGTTCTGTCCTGTCATGTTTAACTTGTCTTTGAAGTTTTTTTTTACCTTGTCTTTGTTTCTGTCATAACTGTTATCCCTGACCCTTTACCCCTCAAAAGGCTGTGCCTTTTGCCAGGTCGTCACTGTAAATAATAATTTGTTCTTAATGACTTACCTGGTTAAACAAAGGTTAAATCAAAAATCAAAAAATCCCTCAAAGAAAAGATGTGTCAAAGTTGAAACCAACCAAACGTCCAGTTCTATCACAGTAAAGCAGAAGCCAGTAAGTGCCCTCTCTTTGTGTTTGTGGGTGTAAAACCTCAGCTTCTTCAAAGTATTTATACTCTGCAACGTCAAGGTTACGATAGCAGTAATGATGGCATTCCTCCTGTGGCTGCACTGTAACATGTTTAGACATCTGCAGCAGGGTGTGATCAAAACATCAGACTCAACCACGGTGCCTATCTTATCATCAGCACATTAAGGAAACATCAAAACATCACAGTATCTCAGACCTCACCTGGTTACACCACCCAGCACTGTCAACAAACCCTGAGACCCTGAAAGAGATCTACACCACTGAGTTCTATGTGACAGCTCGGGCAAACCCTGGCACAAGTGAACTCTGGTTTACTTTTTTCAGCAAGAGTGAAAACGGCAGACAGTATTGTGTGAAACATGTGGGTGTCTTCTCTTTTTCTGGCTGAGTGTTTGGAGTTATGCTCGGTGCAGATAAGAGGCAGGGATGTGAATGTGTGATGATTAAAGAGCAGGGTCCTATCTGAAAGAGGCTTAGCATGTGTGTGGTTGTGTGTCGGAAAGGCGGGCATATATCCTGTTTGGTAAAGCCGGCACTCACATACAGACACATGCACAAAAACACACACACAGCACAAGCACACTGTTATCAAACAGCTGAAGAAATTGAAGGCATGCTGAGAACAGAAAGAAGTGAACTAGCAGCTCAGATGAACAGAGAAGAGTTAACAAAATTCACTGAGAGGAAAAACCGAGCGCACAAATCAAGATTTCCTGTCTGTGAGTTGAGTCATAATAACAGAGCAAACAGGTGCCCACCTCCATGTTGAAGCAAGTAGCAATAAAAGGAGAGGTGCATCGTCTGAGAGTCAATGTTACAGTTTCATAAAAACAAAGCTATTTCAAGTTTTACATTTAGCTGCAGTCCCAGGCTAACCCCAGAACCACGATCAAGCCCCAAGAAGCAGCGCCTGGTTTTGGTACAGTGTGCTCACTGCAGCATAATGTAACACACTATGGCCAAAGACCCAAACACCCATTCACAAGCTAACAACTAACTTGGTTTAAATGGTTGCAAGATGTTGTGTTATTATTTTGTAGCTACTCTATTTGAGCCTATCAGGACACTTTCTACTGACCAATGAAACTGAACATCCCATGGAAATACTATGCCTCACCTTGTTTGTGGTACATAAAAGGATTATTGAATCTGTATATAAGGTATGCACTTTAATTGTAGGCTACACTGGTGGAGAAGTTTAGTTTTAATCAGTTATTTAAAGCTATAAGGAGGTGTAAAGCCATGATTGACAGCTCTGTGGTGCTATGTGCTCTAGATTAGCAGATCAGAGGCTATCAATGAGCGAATGGTTAAGACTTAATGGTGGACAACTGATAACTAAGACTTGGTTAACGACATTTCTTTTCTCAACGGGTTTAGTCGACCACCAGGGGGCGGTCCTACTTTGGTTTTAATATGGCCATGAAACACTGTCAATTCAAACAGATGTGTAAGCATAGGTACTTAACCAACCTTTGTTAAGAAGCGAAAACATCTCCAATCTGCAGCAGGACTGCACTGCTGACTGATTTTGTGCTTCTGAAAATGTTTTGTATTGTTGAATACACCCGTCTTTTGTCCACTCAATCATGACTTCTTCTACTTTTTGCAGCAGTGAAGACAGCTGACAGGGTTGCTAGGTTGAAGAAAATATTAATTTTGTAATAATTAATTGTAAATAAAGGCTACTCAAGCTAATTAAGAGATAGACAGTTTTTTTTGCACCCGGTGAAAGTCTACATCAGACTAATAGCGTTATTAAAGACGGCCTATCTTTGTGAAACATATTTTCTTTCTGCTCTTCTTCTTTTGGTACTGTTCCTATTTATCCTTATTTCGCCTGTTCCTTCCATTATTGTTTGAAGCACATTAACTTTCAGTCCCACTAGGGGCGCTATCGTCTTGTAGTGAGACCAGGAACCACCTTGAAGCCAGGACTCAGAGTGACCAGCATGAATGAACCCAGTCTGAAGTTCGGTGTGAATATTCAGTCCATGTGTACGTATATATTCATTTTTTTTCAAGTTTTGTGGGCTAGTGTGTCATAGTGTGTATGTGTGGGATGTGTAGGATACGTGCCCAAGCAAACACACACCACACACACAGCCCACCGTCGTCGATCGGTGAAGGAGTATTGGTTTCAGGATTGAGAAATTATTTGATTATAAAATAGTGTTGACTGTGTGTTCTCTGGCAGCTTGTACCAGCTCCCATGTGTGTGTGCCAACAAGCCAGGCCCAGTATGTGTGGGAATGTGTGTGTTAGTGTGCTTGCGGTGTGGATGTATGGGTCTGTGTATTAGAAACAGGAAATGGAAAAAGGTGGTAAAGGTGAGATTAAAAAATTTGTATGCATACGTTTACGAATGCATCTGAGGGAACTCAATGTTGTTTTTGATGTGTGTGTGTATGAGTCTGTGCGTGTGTACATTCCTGAGAGGACCCTGAGTGGATCAAAGCCCATGACACCCCAGGCAGTGTCGTCCTGAGGGAGCCAGCTGTCAGATCAGGGATCAGAGATCAACGGCGTCTGTCCTCCCTCCCCTGCGCTCTCTGTGGGGTCTGTCACAGCAAGTTAGCACTTAGCCAGAGGCTAGGATCAACAATTAGATTAGCCTCGCCCAAAATAATGGCTGTTGAAGAGGAGTAGACCGTCCTGAGAAAGAGACACCAAGGCAGGAGTGTAGCTGTTATTTATTTCAGCATCAAAGGATGAAACAGCGAGGGAATTAAGATGAGACTACAGTTAAACCAGATTATCTGAAAAGGGTGATTTAGCCAAATTGCACTAATTATTGCTGGTTAAGAGTTCAGTGTAGAACATTTTCAGAATTATTATTTTCTTGTTTGTGTATGATCCTGTCTTTTACATTTATGTGAAACTATTTTGTGACAATGTCTCAGTTAAAAAGGAACAAAATGCCAGGTGGGTAAAAAGTGTGGCGGTGCATGGCAGTGCAGGTTCTCTGGCTCCTGGTTTAAGTGTGAATATCACCCGCAGTAGGACGTGTTTACAATCATTAATTTCAAGTAAAGCTGGTATTTGGAAATGAAGAAAAAATATCTTATTTAGACATAAAAAGAAAGAAAAGACAAAATCTAGACCCTGATGTGATTCTATTTGGCATAACCACCTGATTAAAATACATCACCCCCCTTATTACCCAGAAACCAACTAAAGACACAAACAAGCTGACACAAGTATTAATTTAAAGATGAATTTATGACTTTGAAAATGATTTATTAATGCAGATAATAAAACTATCTTTCAGATTTGAAGGTTGGTAGAACTTCTCTGGAAAGTATTTTTTATCAGCCTACTTGTGGGTCAAATTAACACTTTCATGACATGAAAGTGTTAACATGAAAGTGTTGACATTAGCCTGATTTACTGATATCAACTACATTGAACTTGATTTAATTTACAGTCAAGTCTTCAGATAAGCATTTTCTGTCTGCATTCTTAACAGAAGTAGAAAATATTAGCAGCACCTGCAAAAGGTGACCTGAAACACTTACAAAGCCCATATCATGTTGTGGTTTATGAATGCTAGTGGAAACAAGCTTTTTTGCCACATTGTCAACAGGAAGTGGTGAAATTATAAACTTTTAAATGTGCTGGACTCTGTTCTGCAGATTGATTTGATATGGCGTGTGTTCAGGTTGCCCCTAGCATCACTTTCGCTATTTTGAATTAATAAACGTTGTTAGGGGGGTTTGACCAATCAGAATCAAGTATTTAACAAAGCAAAGTGATTAGTAAAAAAGCCAAGTAATAATAGTAAATATTTATTATATGCTGCAAAAGTTGAAAACAAACAAATGAAACTTTCTAAAATAATCCGTCTTATTGGTTCGGTACCCATAGCATTAGTCAGCACAGTATTGACTGTTGTCTTGGTTAAATTCAGGAAAGGTAAGAAGTGAGGCCTCGGACACAGTGTTACTTATGTTGAGTTTTGATCAAAATTATCATCTTACCCTGAAATTAATCAAATTATCTTTTAAACACTACTCAGGATGGGATTTTAATGACAAAGTCTGACACATTTTACTCTAACAATCCACCTTGACCCTGTGTACAATAATGTCCTCACTCAACAAAGTTTCCAGTTAACATCTACGAACCATAGACCATTCTGGAGTCCCTGAACTCCATTGTCTCATAGGTTCCTCTGAGTCGCTGCCATTAGGCGGCCTGCTGCTGTGGACGTTCCAGACTCCAATTGCTATGGACATGCCAGCTGCTACAACTACTATCCGTCACACCACTATCATCTCTCTCTCTCTTCATCTCCTCTATCCCTCTTCCCAACCCCAACTCAGTCAAGGCAGATATCTGCCTGGTTTCTGCCCGTTAAAAGGAAGTTTGTCCTTGCAGCTGTAACTTGCTAAATGCTGCAAAGTGCTCTGCTCATGCTGGATTAAGATGAGATCAGACTGAGTCTTGTCTGTAAGATGGGACTGGAACTTATCCTGTCTTGGTGTTGGGTCTGTGTTGATAATATAACAGAGTACAGTCTAGACCTGCTGTGTTTGTAAAAGCGTCTTGAGATAATGTTTGCTGTGATTTGGCGCTATACAAAGAAAGATTAATTGATTGAACATTGAAGATGAAGAATTAATGTTCTATTTAACTAAAGAAAATAAACTAGAATGTATAAACATAATTTTAAAGTTATATTTTTTGGGACTTTTTGCCTTTATTTCATATGACAGCTGAAGAGAGACAGGAAATGTGGGAAGTAGAGAGTGGGGGAAGACATGCAGGAGATGATCGACTGGCCGGGAATCGAACCGGCGACCCCTGCGATGAGGACTGTAGCCTCTGCATGTGGGGCGCTTGGACCGCTAGGCCACCAGCGCCCCTATAAACATAATTTTAAGGAGATGTGGTTGTTTGATGAGGTCAAACATTATGAAGAAAGTTTCGTTAAACACGTTGGTATTAGCTTGTTTAACCTTTTCTTTTTCTTTCTTTTGAGGTCAAACAGGAGGCGCACAAACCCAAAAAGTCAGTTAGAATTCCTTTAGCAGGAGGCTCGTCTGTAAACAGTTTTGATATTCAGATTGCAACAGATTTCTCCAAAGAAGTTCAAATAACTCAGGTGCTGTTTTCAGATTTAAGCTCTTTACTTCAGGGAGTGAAATGTTAGTTCAAATGTGAACGGCAGCATAAACTGCATAAATAAAACAAGATGATCATTTTATACCAACCATCTTGTGTTTCATGACCTTCAGAACATGGCATGCAGACTGTGAGAAACCCTGAATGCTTTGAACATACACAGCTTTGGGCAAACGGACAATTGGCAAAGAAATGTTATTATAAGCAAGATGATGCATGACAGATCCGCCATATAAAACACAACACTGGTGGTAAAATTACTCAGCCCGATTGCTCGGCCATCGGCTGTGAGTAATGGTGTCAGGAGCGTACGCACCCTTGAGTACGTGCCAGGCCTCTGGTCAGCCCACCCGACCTGCATGTGCTGCCAAGAGAGACTTGGCAGGAGCTTTGAAACCGTCTCTACCTCTGCAGCGGTCAGCAGTGTCAACAGCTCCGTCAGACCACATGTAGCTGATGAATCAGTGACTGCAGCGCCTGTGTGTACATGAGCATTTTTAATGGGCTGTGATACAGGTTTGTGCAAACTGTGTGTGTGCAGCTGCTGCAGATATGAGATTAGTCACTTCTTCTGCTAACATTTCTTGCAGTCCACTAACCTTGAGTGGTATTAGGTCCTGTGGATAGCTTCAGTTGACTGTGTAAAAGTTTTATATATTTAAGTATAATATTCCTGCCTCCACTCCAATAATATTGAGGTAAAAGGAGTTTTATTTGTGGCTGCTCACAGCATTAAAGTCAATGGTGGAATCTTCTCCCTGACAGAGTTTTCCCATTACTCTCAACAAGCCACAGAGCTCACTGTCAACAGTTTTTATTGGGACTATTTCTTAGGTAGAGGTTGGTTCCAATGAAAACTCTGCATAGTGCAGTCTGTGAAATATCCAGAGTTACTGTACTTTGACTTTTGGAAATGCTGCCATCGACTCCTTTCTAAAAAATATAATCCAAATATGTATTCAGGTCAACCAGATCTATCTCTACATTTCGTTTCAGCTCTGCACCAAAGCTGGAAAATGTGACTGAACCCTTTTAATTCTGCTCTAAAGTTGAGAAAAGTTCCACAATTATCTTGGGCAGCACTGAACCCAAGATGAAGCTACAGCGTTACAATTAAATCGTTTCCGGGATCTAGTCGAGCCCCTGCAGCCACCACCACCTTCATAATGACCATCAACCCAAACTTCTGAACTTGTCTTTCAATGGTTGCTGTTAAGGTGCATTACTCTCACCTACTGTGTTGGAGTGACTTAACTACAACTCTACTGCAAGTGCACTGCATTGTAGGAAATCCATGTCCTTCAATTAAAGGGGCTGTAAAGGTTTCTGCCATAATACCCTTTTCAGGCACAAATCTGCTTATGGTTCCCGACCTACCAGTTGTGGACCATGACCTTAAATGACAATACTGCAATTCACATTCTCAATCTTTGCAACACAGCTGCAATGACACCAAAGAGAGAGACCAAAGAGTCAATCTCAGCCTGGCTATCGTCAAAACTGTGATAAGAGAGTGGATCACAGTCACAAAAAGTCTTACAGAATTTGCTTTAAACTGTGCAGTAATAGAAAACTAGACATAAGTAATAAGAGGTAGTCCTGTTAATCAAGCAAGCTCCTTCAGAATGAAGACAGCAAGATGCCTGTTGGGTCACCTTTAAGATGAATGTCTTCTGCCTCAGAAGATGCTAACAAACTCCCAAACAACTTCCAGCTCCTGTGTCGAGCAAGCGGGAACCTCTGATGTTAAAAGAAGAAGCCAATGTGTGAGTGCAAAACACTGCAGTTCTTCAAATGTCTACTTGAGGCGGGCTCCAAAAACCAAGGAATCCCCATTAACACCCATGTTAAAATGCCCATCCTAGGGCAGGAATTAACATGTTTACGATTTCGTTTGGTAACTCATTTGTTTAGAAAACATTAAGATTAGGGGCTTGGTTGGCCCAACTGACAGGTGGGCAAATTATACCTGTTACCTAAGAGGCTAACTTCCCAACCCTCTTGTTGGGTGGATCCAAAGTTAGGTTGAGTCAGTATTTCAATATGGCGTTCCCCATTGGTGGGCCTTAAATCTCAGCTTCAAAAACCAATGAGTGATGTCACAGAGACTGCATTATGTTTTAAAGACTCGGCCAACACATTTAAGGCTAGTCTACTGAAGCTCAGCAATCTTACACTTCTCTAATTTAATAGTAAATCATTTTTCCATTGATGCTCCTAACTCACAGGATACCCTCCAACAGACTCTAAAGATAACATCTATCCCTTCCCTTGCAGAGCTTAAGACTTTGATTTCTGACCACTGTCTCAAATTATATCTGTTGAAGTTAATCTTTGGTTTTGTGAATGATAATGTGTTTGTTCATTGTCTCTAATGTGCCTGTGATCTCGACAACATTGAACACGAGGGAAACTTTTTTTCGAGAATAAAAAAAAGGTTGAATTGAAATTCAATTTTGCTCCATTTTATTGGAGTCATAGGAAACTTACAAAATAACATCTAGAACATGATAAAAATAAAGAAACTTGAGAGGAACCGGGCTTCAGACACAGCAGAGCTCTGCAAGCCTGTGCCCAGTCGGAAGATGGACCTCCGCTTGGATCTCAGCTGTTGTCAGGGAAGTCTCAAGCAAAGTCTCAGCCGCAAAAGTTGTTCTTCTTAGTGTCGTTTTCACACGTTTAAAAAGATAATAGAATTGCAGTATCTGCAATCAATTCTAATAATTTAATTGATAATTTTGTGAGTAGTACACATCCTATAAAAAGGCTAATATCAAGTTGGTTTAATAAAAATTTAAGTTTGCTTCTTTAAGTTTAAAATACCTGAATTAATTACAAACTGCTCAGTTAAGAATAAAAAAGAACGTCTATTAGCTCTTAGAAGTAGTAAAAATGACACTACGAGTAGGAAGAACAACTTTAATTGGTGAGATTGCTCGATTTTCTGACAACAGCTGAAATCCAAAGTGGCACTCCAAAGCCATCTATAAGACTTGATACTTTGTAGGAAAAATAAGTGAGAAATACCTTGTTATATTTTGAGCTCTTCTAATCTGCTTCTACAATAAGATGTCCTGAATAGTTGTGGCTGACGTGTTGCCTCCTATTCATCACTGCCCTTTTGCACCTTGCCCTAAAAGCTCCCAAGAGCATTCACTTTCGGAAGTTTGAAGCTCAGACCCCCACCTCCAAACCAAAATCACACACACACACTCATGCACACGTGTGCGCGCACACACACACACACACACACACACACACACACACACACACACACACACACACACACACACACACACACACACAGAAACGTTCTCTCTCTCCCTCCCCCTCTCTCTCTCTTACTCCCTCCCCTCAGCTCAAAACTATAAGAACCAGGCAGGAGTGAGCACACACACAAAAACACTTCTCCTCTCATGCACGCACACACTCGCTGCACATGCATGGAGTGGAACTGATCCACAGGGCTGCACAGTAGTGAGGCAACAGTGTGTGTGAGAGAGAGAGAGAGAGAGAGAGAGAGAGAGAGAGAGAGAGACTGACTCCCTCTTGCAAACTTCAAGAGAGCTGCAGAGTGGAGAAGTTGCATGAAGCGTGTTGTTCCAACTAAGGACTTTCCTATCAGACCATGGAGACCCAGAAGTGGAGGTAGAAGAAGAAGAAGAAGAGAGGAAAGAGAAAGTTTCTCCTGGCTGAGGAGGAGACCAGAGTTTCATTGAAGGATTACTGGACTCTTCGTTTATGTGCACGTCATGGTGATCTCCTACATGAGCGTCTCTCGTTGACAGGAGCTCCTCTGTGTTTTGGATTTCTCCGGGATCAAAGTTTGTTTTCCAAGCAGACTGTGTGAATGAAGTGTGCGGAAGCAGGAAACATGTCAAACGGACGTCTCAGTCACCTGTTGAGGGGAGTTTGGCTGCTGGGGCTGTTGCAAGGTGAGTCCAGGCACAGTCTGCAGGAGGACTGTGTCCTCTCTTTACTCTTCCAGCTGTTTAAACAACTTTTTGAGTAAATGAAGGTTGAACTAATTCACTCCTGTAAAAGCAGAGATTTTATCCCAAGTATTTGGGCAGATTTGAGCTAATTAACTAAAAAGAAAAATTTGTCAAAATTAAGTTTTCGAAGGATTGCACTGATGCTGGTTTTCATAATAACATGGTCCAAAAAGTGTCAGTCAAAACTGTGATCTGCTTCAGTTTACCTGTCCTTTATTGTCTCATTATTTCTGCTGTTTGAGGCATATTTTGTTTATATTTTATTGGATCCATCACATGAAAATAGTTTTAAGTAATGAGTTGTAGACAAGGATTTTTTCACAATATTCTGCATTAAAGACAAATGAAGTTTCTGTGAGCTACGCCTTGCTAAAACATAATGAACCCAACAAATCAAAGTGATCAGTGAGAGAATATCCTTATGCATTAAAAGTTGTACTTCTAATCCTGGAGATTGCTGCAGATTTTCCTCTTTAATCGAAAGCCCTTCTAGTATGTTAAAAAAAAAAGAGAGATAAACTCTGTCTCATGTGAGGAATCAGCTGAACTCGTATGGATTTAGCTTAAAGAACACATGGTTGGACACCAGGACAAAAAAAAGAAGGGATTATCAAGGACAAAAAGGTATAATAACCAGGAAGTTATTAAGTAATTTGTCCTGATTTGAATGATTTGCAAAGTTCAACATGTGGATCAGCACTTTAAAAACAAAAACACAACCTCTGCCGAGGTTACTGCCATATGAATAGTAGGTCTGTGTTCCTCCTCTCCTCCTCTGTGTGTCTTCAAAGCGTCAGTGGAATCTGTGGCCGCTGGAGGAGTCTTAAAAGGAGCTCCGGCTGGTGCCTTTAAACAATGGGTCCCTCGGAGCAGGGGAGCGTGGCCCTGGAACTAATGTTGCCATTATGTTAATGGTTAGAATAACAGGAGACAGCCATTACTGACCTTACCTCGGGCTGCTGCTCTGAGACGGTTGTCCAGCAGCCGCAGCCAGGATCGCGGAAGCGCAGCTTTTTGGCCTTCAGGGCTTGTTAGGGTGACAGGCGGCCGGAGACAGACAGGAGGAGGCATCTGCCCGGTTCTAATCATCATCCAGAAACCTCCGCCAACCCCTCCAAACCCCCTCCACCCCTGAAGCTTCTCCAGCAGCAGACTAGTAGGCTGGTATCTGTGAAATGTTTGCTTTCTTCACAGCTCAAGTCTAGTTAGAAGAGACAGGCGAGGTCGAGTCATTGGACCTCAACAGATGCTGAATGAAGCCGAGCAGTTCTTCTACACAAACAGAGCGAAAACTAGACATAACATTAAATTAAACCAGACAATTAAACTCATTTTCCTATCACTTTTGACAGATGTAACATGATTTCTGTGAGACAGAGAGAGAGGCTCCACAAATCAGAGCGTCTCATACTAATGTGATCAGTCTTCATTTCTCGATGCCTGATGTCTTAGCCCCCTTTGAACCCAAAATCTGACTCTGAAGCTACAAACACTCAGCTGTTGGAGTTGTGCCTCTCTTGATGAAGTGTTTGGGAAAGATAAAAGAGACCGCTTCGCTGAGGGGAGGAGAGCACAGTGAGTATTTGGACGGAGTATGGTGGATCTTCGTATGAAAGAATTTCCTGTTTTGTCCCAGGTTTCCTGAATTGAACTGAGCTTGATGGGAATGTTTTGTAATCCAAGAATCAAGTATCTTGAGATTTCAGGATACTGACAAAACCCTTAATCACATTAAAAAACTACATCTTGGCTGCAGTGTTCATGTTCTGGCCTTTAAAAGTCTCAGTCCAATTTAAAAAAGCCTACAAGCGTGTGAATCAGCCGCTGACCAGATCTCCTGAAACGTCTCCAGACCAAGATTTTGGATTAAGGTGAAACTGCTGTAATCTCAGCTTGACAACATCAGCGGACCATCAACTCTTCTTTCACATCATCTACATCTCGTCTGCCTTGTCTCTCCATCAAGAAGAAACACCACAATGACTGTCAGGGGTTATTACAATCAGGATCATCTCCAGTGTCTACCATAGCAGAAAACCATAAACCAAAACCCAAATCTGATCCGCTGCACATCCATCAGACTGAAGTTAGACAAGAAAGCTGGGAAACAGTGCTTTAGTTGGACGTGTTCTCTGGATTTTCCAGCTGTTTTCTTTGCGATGCAGGTGTGAAAAGCAGCAGGTTGAGGAGTGTGTTGTTGCTTTGTGAAAACAGGAGCAGAGGTCCTCCAACCACAGTGGAGCTGGCAGCAGCGTCCGCCGGGCAAACCCCTGTAGATCCCTTGTCTAAATAAACGAGGCCGCTAGATTAAGCAGCTTATTCTGTGATGAAAAGACAACAGTAGTCGTGCATGCACAGCCCCGGGGACAGAGGGGAGACTCCTGGTCATGGAGATGGCTATGAAATGCTGGGAGAAAAGGAAGGAGAGACTCAGGGTTAGAACAACACAACAAACCTTGTGTTTTTGAAAAAAACTCGAAATCAATCTGACCTCCGCCTGACTTTGGAGATGAGGGTGGAGGGGATGGAGAGAGGGAGGAGAGTGTAGTGTTGTAGCAAAGAGGCCGTAAAATGAAGTTCAAATACTTGGGGTGATTTCTGTAAGCTTTCATCAGTCCATGAAAGTGAAGGGTGGGTAAAACCTGACAATAAATGACAAATTGTTTGGAGTTATATCATATTACAAATCGGAGTCTCAGCTTCACTGTTTAATGTTCTTATATTTTGGTAGTTCAAGGACGATGGTCATACGTAGGTCTCAGGAAGTCTCTTATGACAAAAATCACTATGTGTAAAAACACTGTGAACACTCTCATGTCAAAGTTTAAAAAACACTGATTCATTGCATTGAGTGCAGTTTCAGAGTTTAACATGCTTCATGTCTTCAGGCACTTTTAGACTAAGCTACAACAGTGATGGCTTGACCTAACTGCACGTCTGTCACATGACTTAAACTTTGATCACAGTTGTCAGACATTAAGGAATCAGTCAGAGGAGTGCCAAATTTTGGGGGAAAACTCTTTGCTTTATGAAAATAGAAATAAGGGAGGAACACAACGTTTGTGCTGTGCAGGTGCTTTTTAAAAGTTCTGAAAATTGTGAAACTCAGGCCGATTATTCAACAGAGTCTAACAGAGGAGGTTTGGGTGTGTCCACACAAGTTGTATTTTTGCTTGACTTAAGCTTAGAAATGATGCTTTAAAAATAATGTACCTTAAAGTATGTTTATATATATTTAATTATGTATTCTGAGAACTTTTCTTCATAAATTTAACAGTCTAATTATTTTACTCTCAGGTGCTCTGTAGATCATTTGAACATAATCTGAATCTAATGAGCGTCAAAGATGAGAGAAACTATTTGGATAGTCACGACAAACTTAGGCTACAATAAAGAATACCATGTTGGTCCGTAGATAAGACAGTGTTTTATCCATCCAAATACATCTGAAAAAAGTGGCTTCGTCTTTTATTCAGGGTTTGGTAATAAGATGTCAAAATTCATTCCAGCAGTTGATGGTGTCCAATCTGTGAAACCAGAGTGCCACTCAGATTGAGGCCAGCCGTCAACGACAGGGGGGAATTACACAGTGAACAAAAGTTGCTAAAAGAAGAACAAGTTAACCAACAAATGAGGCGGTGTTATGTGGCTTTTTATTATGAAAATGGTTATCAATGCAGCAGAGATATTAAACAGCTGTCAAACTGCAAAGAAATACAGAAAAATACTGAAAAGGCAAGCCTGAAAAGATTGTATTAAAATGCACGTGTGACAACGTTACTAAAAACGTATCAAGGTTAATCTTTACAGTAGTAAAATAGTGTCACAATTAGTGCTTCATTTACACATGTAATCACATTTTACTCCATTTAAATGTAACAATTTAATTTTCCAAGACATTCAGTGTGATTGTTTAAACATTGTTGCCAATAAAAATAGTTTTCTTGATAAAAACATGATTTGGTCTTCAAAAAGTATTTTTTCACAAATGTTGTGTTGAAAAGAAGAGGTCCTCTCAGAATCAGGGTCATCCTTTATTCAGGCCGACACGGTGGTAATCTCACTGTTTAAACAGAAGAGCTGCAGTGTCACTAGACATTAAGTGGTTTCCATTGTATGATTGCAAAACAAAAATGTTGTTTCTTTTTGTGGTCGGACTGAATGTTGTTTCCTGCGTTTGTGCTGATGACTTTCTCCCAGAGGGAAAACATAGAGGATCTCTCAAAGCCAAAACCAGTTTAACCACAGAGAAAGAAAAAGGATATAAATTTAAAGGCTCATGAGACAATAAAAAGGATAAGAGAGAAGAAGAAATAGCTTTTTTGTTCTGCAGAGTTTTTTTTTTTTTCGAAATTCTGCATTTTTTTCTTGTAAACTGTTGAATTGTTTTCCACCATTTGCCTTTTTAGCTTTTGCTATGAAACAATCACATGCACTTTTGTGGATTTTTCAATATATAATGCCCACTGCATATACGATACTTGTGTTGAGCGGTTAAATCCAGACAGTCTTTTAATGGAAGGGCTGACAAGCCAACAAAAGTTGGGAATCACGGTCTTATAACACCTCTCCAAGATCTGGAGGACAGCTCAGAGACTCAACCGTGCCTGAAAAAGCAGCTGTGAACTGTGATTAATGTGCAGCACTCAACTAAATATGTGGAATGAGCAGAATCTCTGAGCTACTGTATCATCGCACACAGACAAAAATGCGCTCTCACACACATGCACCTCACTAATCTTGTCATGAAGAAGCCTCATCCCACTCTCCTCCAACCCCTCAACTTCATTCACCTAATCAACCACTGACAGACAGAAAAAAGGAAAGAGAGGGAGGAATCTGAAATCCATCCACATGAAATGAGCCGGAAACATCGTGGCTTTTTCATCAGGAGGGGAGGGGAGCAGTTATCAGCGGAGGGGGAAGAGGGGGTCAGGAGGGCACAGGCACTTCAGGGACAGTTTGGAGGGTTTGGTCCTGCAGCACTGAGGCACAGAGAACAAGAAAGTGGATTAACGGGACACTGGGGGTGACCACACTGAGAGAAATGGGGTGAGGATGTAGTAAAAAAGTAGGAAACACATGAGGAAGTAGTTAAAATACTTGAACATGGAGAAATAGGTCCTAGTTTACCATTTTTTCAGTGCACCAGTAACATTTCTTTCAATTTCACTGCCTCTAGTTTGGCAGGTTTAATAGGTCTCAATAGAAGCAGGTATAGAGCAGACTACGGCGTCCCTCTCCAATGTAAAATTACTTAAAAGTCAAGGCATCCATTCCCCTTGCAAAGTCTGAATCAGACCTTCCTGGATGTGGTTCTTGTTTTTATGGGACAGCTCCAAATAAAGAAGTACATAAAACCATATTTTGATTTTGGCTCTGTGGATGAGACATGAGAGAGGCGGGCGACGGCTGCCAAACCGTAATCATACATGCAAACAAACAAACAGAGTGCAGCCTGGAGGTCTTTTATAAATGGTGTCCCTTCTGTACTGTAAATCCTCAATGTGTGCAGTGTGTTTCTGTGGACGTGCGTATATGCATGCATGTGTAAGGTAGTATAATATTGGAGCTCAAAGACAGGTAGATTACTTTGGCTGTTCATCAGTCGGCCGGAGTGAAGGCCGGTGGCGGCGGCGGCAGTGTTCGTGGTGATGACAGTCAGTGCAGACCACACGCAGGACACACAGACTGCTGCACTGACCCCTTGTGGGAGAACAGTGACACTGCAGGAGGAGAAATGGGGGGACGGGGACGACGGGACTGAGTGCTGTCTTACTTGGTTGGTAGACAGTATTTGATAGTAACCTCTACTGTTGCTCTTTTAATGTGGGAATCAAGGGCAAGTTAAAGGTTGGTTGTGTCGGATTCTGCTTTGACGATCCCCAGCCAGGAATCCAAATGATCATAGTTGGTGTAACAATTCCTCCTCTCCAGACTTGCCATCAAACATATCAATCTAATGTGTATCCACTTTAACTGATCTAGGAAAAGATAAATAGGCCTCTCTTTGCTCAAAAACATGTACACATGTTTATTCTTTATTCTTTATTCTGATCCCCAATAACTTCCACAAAGTGATCGCTAGTCATTCTAGGGGTCTTAACAGTAATTTAAGGCCCCACAATTCAAAACATCTTTTACAAGATATAACAAAATATTGCTGAACATGAAAAAACCAATAACCCTGAGAAAAATCATCTAAAAAGAGAAATAGAAAATGATACAAAAGAATACAAAAACAGTCAGAAGATCACAACAGATCATAATTGAATCTACCTCAAGCTTAAAAAAAATCTTTTGATGAGTTTTTTAAAAGAGATTTTGTCCTTGAGTTTTCTGTTTGCCAGGGAAACCTCTATATAAAACAGATCGCATCAAGGAATCTATCCTTGGGCTTGGTAAGGCCAGGTGCTTCAAACTCACTTGACATGTAGTATGTTTGTGGCACGAACCTATGTACACCAGTTGTTCTTGAAAAACGATTTGAGCGTTTTTCCAGACTGCATTAAGCATGAAGTTCAGGATATGGATTATTCAAAACTAACAGATATGGTTGTTATGATAAAAATGGATTACCTAATTGTAAATCTAACAACCAACTCCATCAAACACAGTTACTTCCTCTAATGTTAGTAGCTCTGTTGAGATGCAGCAGAAGAAGAGAGTACATTTTAGTCGGCTTTAGTTGAAACATTTCACACTCAAACTTGTTTTATGAACAAAATGAGGACCATAGATTTGGTCCCCAATCTTTTACAACTGGAAAAAAAGAAAGAGGAATGATGGAATGAATCCAGCCAGCATCCATATGGGCGACTGAGTGATGTTTTATATTTAGATTTTTCCCCTATATATGCAGAGAGCCTCTGATAAACTCACTGAATGGTTTCTTACTTGCTATGATGCATCAGTGAAACTTTCGCATACTTCCTTATTGATCCTGTATGGAGATCATTATGTTGCAGATTTTTTTGACATCCTTTGATTTATTCAAAACTTGAGTCAAAGCTGATTTGAGTAAATGTTTGTTGTTGCATTTGATGAAGCGAACAGTTGCTGTCAGTTTCAACAAAAACATCACAGATGTCCGTGATTAGTTGGATTGTTGTTGTGCAATGAGCCTTCACGTTTGACATAAATATGATCCTGATGAAAAAGTTTCTAATTTTTTCTGCATGTGATTTACATAGTTTGTAATTGTAATTGCAGAAGTACATCTATTTTTTAAATGATCACCTCTTAAAACAAGAAGAACTGTCCCCACATAAGTCCTTATTCTGTTTCCATCTTTTTATGGACTTTCATGGTGTTTTCTCTTTTTTATGGATATTCTTCCAGTCCACTTCTTGGACAGACGTGCTTTAGGAAACTTAAATAATCCAACAGAAACCACGAAAGTTAATAATGGCATTGAATCTGAATTAATCTGACATTGAGTTTTATTGATAAAAATACATGATGTCTCTTTCTGAAAGATGCACTAAACTATGAGGCTGAGGTGCAGACTGCATCGAGGGGAGTTTTAGGCCCCGCTGTGGAAAAATAAATCAGTGAGAACAATTTCAGGGTTAAACTAATCATATCTGACTGCATGTGTAGGAAGTGAATGAAGTAAAATGGTCCCCCTTCTCCTCATAATTGTGTTGGGGGTTGAATATTTTCATATGTATTACAACATCTCCACACTTGTGGTTGAAATGGGCCTTTTTGTAGAAGAAAACCACGATGAGCAATTTTGTTTTACTAAGCTCTGCTTTTATGAGCACTGTTTTAGTAAATGCAACCATATGCCCAACTGGAACAAGATCCAAGAGAAAGAAGGGGGTTGAATGACAAGTGACCTCAAGAAACACTATAGAATGATTTGGCAAAAACAGGAACTAAAATATGGCTGTCCAAAAGTCTCCACAGGACACACTCTGATTTTCGCTTCATTGTCCATTCATTGTTCAGTGTGGGAGAAAACACTCAAGTAACATGTTGCACGCAGATACAGTGCTAGATAACACAAAACAGGCCCCCTGGATGACTTGCAAGATACAGTGGAAATTAATTAATCCTGATTAGTGTTGTGCTGCGAGAGCTCCCGTGGGAGCACAGCTGGTTCCAACTGACCAGGGTTCCTTCGCCAGCTGCAGTGACGTGGAGCATAAACAAACACATCACCATGTGGAGAAAATTGCAAACATGTTTCATTGCCTGTGACAGGAAGAAGTATTAATCAAATCAAAAGATTGACAGACTGCTGGAAGGTGGAGAAATGTGCCTTGAGCTCCACTCTGGTTTGGTGGTCTGCGTACAGTCCAAACCATCCGAGGGATACACGTGCTTGTTTGTGCGTGTGTCAGGTGAATGCTAACACTTAAAAAAATATCCATCTGCACACATGTCCGTGGATGTGGTTAACATATGGGAAGAATTCCAAGAGTCACAGGAACAAAAAATATCCTCTCTCTGACACCGACAAGGCTAATAAACATTGATCACTCAGCCGCTAGCTTGGAGCGTTCTGCAGAAGAACAACATCCTGAAACAAATGAGCAAACTTTCCTGTTCAAGTTGAAATTTCCTTCAATGTATCCAGTCAGTCATAAGAGAACAAACCAGCTCATCTGGAGGCTCAACAGGTGAAATTCTCCCAAAGTGCAGCTAAAGTCCAGCAAGAGAAAAGTGGAGTGAGATTTTGCCTGTAAAGCTGTCAAACCACAGATGACCGAGAGGAAAACTGAGACGAATTGAGACCCCTGAGGATAAAGACACTGGAGGGAATGAGAGAGAGGAAAAATTTAAGCTGGTTACCCCGACCGACCAGAAATTCAACATTTTCTGAAACAATTTTGTCAGAAAGCTGGATCAGAAGATTTAGACCCCTCTCATATTTGTGTGTTGTAATATAATGCTTAGTAGAGATGATTGCTCGGGCTTAGCATAAGAACTTGCCTCGAAAGGTAACCAAATCCACCTACCAGCAGAGGTGGAAAAGTAGACACATTTTTGTGGGAGATACTTCTATAAAATAAGACTTTGGTAAAAGTAGAACTGCTGATTCAGCTGTTCTGCAGAGTAAAAAAAGTACATGGTGAATTGTAACTATGGTATAAAAGTTTCCGCCTGGCGCAACTTTTTACTCAGCGTTTCTGTGCATAGCGTACTAAAACCTAGGTCGGGTTCAGGAAAGTGTTACACTTACATTATTCTAAATTTATAAAAACAATAAAAAAGTACATCAAAAATAGTAAAATTTTCTCAAATGTTCAAACTAATTTGATTGGAGAGTGTCTTGCTTCTCTGAAACCTGTTCTGCTGTGGACTGTCATTCTGAAAGATCTGTGACGTTTTATCGGGATGTTAAAGGTGTGTTTAGGTTAGCAGAAAGGATGCAACGTCAGTCTTGCGTCTATACCATAGACTGTATAAAATATGGACGTAGTATCCGTGACGTCACCCATCTGTTTCTGAACGCTGTTTTGAAGCCAATCGGCAGCGGCAGCCATATTGCTTCTGTCGAGCCAGTGTGACGTAAAGAGGTGGGCTTTGAGCCTCCTAGCCAACAGCTGCAGCGTTCCTGCAGTCAGCTGTGCCTCTCATTGGAAGACTAGTAACCTCAATATCTTTTAAATTGCCGCGTTAGAAAAAAATCCCCCCCCCTCACAGTGAGAGGACATCGAGAAATGAGCTATTCAGACTACACTCATCTTTTGTACCAGGCTGTAAACATGTTTATTTCTGCTGCAAAGATCGTCTTTTTCCCATTCATGTGTATGTGACTTCCGGTACTGCCGGAGCCAGCCTCAAGCGGATCCTCGATGAACTGCAGCTTTTAACACTTCCGCATAGACTCCTATTTTTAGACCGGAGGTTGCCGCTTGGTCTATACCAGCCAGGTGACCTCTGTTCGGCCTTGGCTGCACCAGTGCAATATGTCATTGTCTGTGGAGGCGGTCTTTTGGCTTGTCCATTCTATATACATTGTACAATGTAGTGAGCGTCGAGCCAGGTTCAAAATGCTTTGTGTGCTTTTAGAATTTAGAAAGATGGGCACCGCTGGCCTAGCAGTTAAAGCAGGCGCCCCATGTACGGTATAGGGATGGGCATGATTTTCAAATATTCAAATATTCATTAACTTATTGAAAATAAAAGAGTTACTTAGAATATTTTCTCATTTTAAAAGTAAAATGTTTCATCGTCTTCACCTGGTTGCAATACGGTATTCCCGCCAGATGGTGGCTATAGAGCGTCTTAAAGATGTTTGCTAATACACTGGTGCTACTGCTCACTACTACACATTTATTCCCAGAGACTGAGCATTGCTGTAAAATGTAAACATACACGCCATGCTGCTGCTTCACAGAAACACAGGTGTAAAGATTGAGACAGACGCTGTCAGTGCTTGCTACTAACAGCACCTTGTCCTGCTGCTGGTTACCGCGACTGTCACACAAATGGGCTGTTAACGAGTCACGTGTGTGTCTATGGGGTGGGGGGAGATTATTCTAATAATCATTGAATGGAAGCCAATGATTATCGAATAAAATTTTGTCTTGAAATGCCCATCCCTAGTACAATGTTCTCTTCGCAGCAGTCAGGGGTTCCACTCCCAGTCTCAACTATCTGCTGCATGTCTTCCCCCACTCTCCACTCTCCACTCCCCACATTTCCCATCTTTCTTCAACTGTCCCATCAATTAAAGGCAAAAATGCCCCCAAATATAACTTTAAAAAACTAAAAGAAAGAAGAATTTACAAAGACAACTTAAAAACAACTGATAGAAATCATGTCGTAGCAGCAGTGGTAGACCTGGATTATACCTTGAAGAAAAACAGTGTGGCAAGCTTCTCTGTTGTACATTGAAAAACTAAGATCTAAAAAATTACATTTCATCACTGATAGTAAAGTTGAGAAGTGGACCATTGGGAAGGGTAACAAAAAAAAAGTGAGAGAAAACAGGAGACGGAGGCGTCCGTGAGAACTCATCACCCTTGCTTTTTGACAACACTTTTGGGAGGATGATCCTGAAGCCATAACTCCAAACACACAAAACAGCACACATTGCCAGGTGGACACACTCCAGTTAGTTTCCTCAACTTACAACCATAAGGGTGTAATCAGAAAAACATTCTCCTTTCTTTGAACTTTAACCAGAACAGAGCGCTTTGCCTTACCGTGTTGACAACTCATGCACCTCTGTGCAGCAACAAGTGGAAAGAGCAGAAAGTGCAGTTATGACCACAGACAGGCAGACAGATTGCAGATGTGTACGTGTCAAATCAATAAACATTATGGAGTGAAAAATGCTTTCACTGAGATTAACTTAAATGCAATAGTTTGGGAAATCTCAAGCGAGAACATTAATCATTGTAAGTGTTTTTTAAATATTATCAACAGATGTGCTTGGCTCAGCTGGCCTGCTGCTGTCAGTGACTCACTGTTTTCCATACCTTGATGATAGGTGTGTATTTATACAAACCCAATACCATTTATCTCTATTTATCTATATTTCATGGAGTGTTCCAACACTCCATGAAATATAGATAAATACAGAGGTTGATGGTTTGCAAACATTTAAAGTCTTTATTTCATTTAAAATAGCGCAGACAACAAGTCAAATGTTGAAACTGAATAATTTTGTTTTATGAAAAATATATACTCATTTTATATTTGACTCAAGCAACATATTTCAAAACAGCTGGGACAGGTCTTCCTTTTTAAAATGAGTATTTAAACCTCTCCATATAAATACGATTTAGTATTATTATTATTATTATTATTATTATTATTATTATTATTATTAATGAAACACTGAAAATGTTGTTTAATGCAAAAAAAAGAAAAGAAACACCTGCAGGAATATCTCCTAGCTAATTAGATTAATTTGTAACAAGTTACTAACATGACTAGGTATTAAACAGGCACTTCAGAGAGGCAGAGTCTCTCAGAGGTAAAGATGGTAATAGGTTCACCACTACATTAGAGACTGGGTGAGGAGATTCAATAATAATGTTACTGAGCATTGATCTACAAAGAATTTGGGCGCCACCGACCTAGCAGTTTTTTTCAGATTTAGATACACTTTTTGTCATACTGGTTAAAATGATCTTTATGTCCTGATGGCAATCAATAAAAAACTGCTATCTACAGCCAGAGTAAACCTGGGAAAACATTAACCAATCACCATTTTTTGGCTCCCCAAATTTTAAACCAATCAAATCCCGTCCAGCCGTTCTGCCCTCCTCCTGCGCGTACATTTCCCCGGCGTGCACTCCTCCGAGTCCCCGTCTCCTGCCTCTGCTTCCCCTGACTCTATTTACTGCCCCTCTTGCTCGTCCTCGGGCCTGTCCCCTCTGACCTGATGAGGTGCTTTGCTCAGGACTGTAGTCCGGATCAGAGTCTAAAAAGCTCTCACCAACAAGCAGAATAATTAATGACGTTCAGTAAGTCCTACAGAAAATATATATTTATTGTAGCGTCCGTCCGGAAGCTGTAGTGATGACGAGCCGATTCGTAAACACGTTGATCTTTAATAACCGGTCACTGTCGGCCGTGATCACGCCAACCAACAAAGCAACAATCAATGTTTGAATGAATGAAAAACTTCTCCTCTCCTCTCTTCCACTTGCACACTCTACACCTCTCCTGATGCCTTCACTGACCGTCGACACTGTAGGAATTAAGAGCATCTACACTGAACACATTTAACAAACAGTAGAGCTGTGTCACCAGTACAACTGGATAATGCTAGCATGATAGTTGTGAGTACTAACAGCAGCCATGTTTGTTTGTGTTTTTAACTTTCACCATGATAATGTTTTGGTGAGGACCGGTTTTGAATCAGTCACGATCATATGGTCGAGAATCAGCGGCGCTCGTGCATGTGAGCGGGGGGGGGGGGGGGGGGGGGGGGGGGGGGTCGTTTTGGAGGAGCTCCGATTCATGCTGGTTTTCCGAGACTACCAACCCTAGCTTTAAGGAAAAATTGCTGAAAAACACAACTTAAATTATTTTATTTTTTAAAGAGTTACAAAGAATTTGAGGATTATGTCATCTTAAGTACATAATATCATTACGATTCAGAGAACCTAAAGAAATATCTGCACGAAAGTGACAAGGCTGGTCACTTAATTTGATCACAATAATTATCGCGATTTGATTTTTCTCGATATAAATATGAAAAATGTTCAATAAAAGTTAGATATATCTAAAACTGTAATTACAGTCCCCAACCACTGGAGAGGGGGTGCTAATGAGCCTTAAACACTAGTTGCCACCCAACATTAGACAGAAGAAGAAGACGGCATTGAACAGCAAATCATGTTGCAGGGCAGGGTTAAAGACATTTGGAGCGGAACGTAAACACAGATTAAACTAGCGACAACGACATGCAAGAAAACTTACAAATCTTACTTACTTAGCACCGAAATGATGGATTCAACTGTCTGGTTTCTTCAACTTTCACTCAGGAGCAAAAATCTGACTTTACATTTAAATTAAATCATGATTTGATATTTATCGTGATAATTATCTACACGACTATATGAAATATTTTATCGTGATAACATAATATTCAATATTGCCCAGCTCGACTTTCAGGTAGCAGTGAATTAAAAACAGACATGACCCTGTAGTGGAAATCACTGCATGGGCTCAAAACCACATCAAAAAGCCATCATCTGTGAACACAGTTTGTCACTGTTTCCACAAACACAGGTTGTACAAAGGGCATGCACTCACACTGCTATCACAAAACACATCTCCTAACTCAAAGACGAGGCCTGTGTGTTGTAGCTGCTCATTAATTGAAGTGAGAAGCCGATACTGTCTGCTCCGTGGTCAACATCCTGATCCACAGCTCTGTATGGTTTCTATAGCACCCAAACTCCACTCATTTTATGGAAAATATGGCAAAATTACAGCCCTGAAAGCAATTGCAGTCAACCAGAATTATAACAAGAGATGATGTGAATGTTCCCTTGTGGCTATCATCTGTCCTTTTTGCTGTCTGACAGAGGAGGCTGATAATCAACTCGGAGCAGACTCAGAACAGAAATGGTGTTCCCATTTCCTCAATCCATCGCAAACCAGCCAGGAAATCTAAATGAGCTGTAATGTTGTTCTGATTGGATAACTGTGATCATTTACTCACTATGTTTTCTGACTCTTCCATCCTCTGTAGCTGTGTTTGTGGCTGGAACAGGAAGTAAACTATGGGAGGTACCCACGACTTCCTTTACTTCTTCCTCAAACCACAGTGAGAGCCTGCAGTGGGAGCATGACTGTCAGTACCGCCATCTACAGGACAGAGTGAGAATCACTGCAGACATCCCCCCAAGACTTGATGGCACATGGGTGTCAACAAGGTGAGTTTTGAAAGGTTAAATTAAGATAGGAATGAATTACCGAGGCAGAGAGGGATTGAGTCAGAGGACAAAAAACTACACAAGCAAGCCAAGATCGCCTAGAAGAATGGTCCAGCTCATTGAACCAAAGTTAGAATTTGTTGTTCTCATCACTGGAATCTCCACTTTTGCCAAGCTAGTTTTGTACCTTTAAATACTGCTGTTTGTGTTCCTTGGCCCTCAGCACAGCAGAGTAGTGAAAGCCCCTCTCGCATAGAGTTCTGGATTTTAGTGAGTCTCATGGCTCATTTTGTTGGTATACTAACTGGCCAACGTTACCATCTTGGAACCATCTTTCTACAGTGCAAAGTGCAACCAGTGCGAATGCGATTGTTTACCTACAACCCTGTAATTGTATTTTATTTGCTTTGGCCAGATTTACAATATTGCGGCGTAAACACAAAGAGTCAATGGTAAAAAAGGCAACTGCATCATCTTGACATCTGAATCAGAACAAATCAAACAAGCTACAGGTGTGAAAGCAGCTTTGATTATTACTAAAATGCCTCAATGGAGTCCTGTATACCCAGTCATTGCATCAAACCTGCTCTGTCTGAGGTAAACTGTTGTTCCTGGCTGAGCGTCCATCAGGCTGAATAGAAATCTGGATCTTAACAGGAGTGGGACCAGACACATCTGAAGGGCAAATAAACACCAGCTCACAGATTGGTCTGGTTGCTGCCATATGTCTGTTAATACTGGTTCAATTATTAAGCCAAAACCATGAACAGGATTTGGACTCAGTTAAGTAAATAAAAATGTTATAGCTTTGAATGAGAGCTGACATGCTTCTCGCTTTCTGCCCAGCAAGATTTGACTTGATCTTACGAACAAGGACTTGAAACATGCCCTGACAAATTTAAGACCTGACTTCTCCCAAAGGACTCAAAACTATAGAGATGTTTCCCAAAAGACTGAAATGGTTCTGGATTTGGCAACAAACTAATCTCTGATCACTGCTGCATTAATCCTTAACCCTATATCATTCTATCCCTTGCATTCTTCTGTGTTCAGATGCGAAGTTCGGCCCGGTCCAGAGTTCCTGACCCGCTCCTACACCTTCCACCCCAGCCGTCACTTCCAGGCCCTGCAGCACTACTACACAGACAGCGGCTGTGAGGACCCGGCGTATTCCCTGATGATCAAGGGGAAGCTCCGTCTACGTCAGGCCTCCTGGATCACACAAGGGGCCACAGAAGCTGAACACCACCTGAGCAAGGTGGGCATTGTTGTCCACAGTCTTGCAGCCAAACAGAGGCTGGCCTCCAGGCTACCTCCGGCCTGTTTGGGTACAACTCTGGGTCGCGTGGTGCCAGGGAAGCTGTATGAGCTGTACAACACACGGGCAGGGAGGGGATGTCTGGTAGCGCTGGGTTTCTCTATGCTGGAGATGGAACTGATTCGGGTGGAGACGCAGTACCACAGCCATGGAGGAAAGGTCCAGGAGCTGTTTTTGGGGGATGTTCACACTGACTGGACCCAGAGGACTCAGTATAGACCTACAGGATATCAACATCCACTGCAGCATGTCATGGTGAGACATTTCAGCTTTGGTTCACCAGAGGGATAACCAGTGATGCATGTGGAAGATTAACTGAATGGGAATGCAGAAGTCTTACAAACACTTTGTACTGCCTGACACTAAGCCAGAGGACAGTTAACGGTTTCTGCTGTCAAGAAAGAACATCAAGCTAACTTTAACTATTGATGTAAAGGAGTGAGGAGAATAAGCAGTCTTGCTCCATTATAAAACATGTCCTCAGTCAAAATGAAACATCTTGTAGCAACTTCCTTAACTTGCTAAACGTATGGTGCGTGCACTCAATTTTTTTTCCATCCCTTACTTGAATCATGGGAGCCTAAAAAGGACATAAAACTCTGTTTTGATCAGTGTTATTTGGCTAATGATATCAAAGATATACTTTAGCGGGGCTCTGGTGGCCTAGCAGTCTAAGCGCCCCCCGTAAAGAGGCCATAGTCCTCATCACAGAAGTTCGACTCCCGGCCGGTAAACCATTTACTACGTCTTCCCCCTCTCCCCACATTACCTGTCTCTCTTCAGCTGTACTGTCAAAAGGCACAAAAGCCAAAAAATATAACTTAAAAAAAAAAAAAGATATACTGTAGCAGTGTTGGAATTTGATACCAAATATCTAATAATCCAGGAAATATATAATTGATGTGGTAAAACAGAAGACATCACAGCTGTTATAAAATTTGATACAGCCTTTTCAGTGGTTGACTAATTTAAAATTTGAATTACAGTTTAATAGTCACACTCTTGTATATATCATGATAAATGATTAATTGACTCCACTGCTGATGATTACCTTTGTTGTAACCCCACCACATATTGTCTCACCGCTACCTTTCCTTTGCAGCATCATATCCACCCCTGCCCTGTGTGTGCCCTGGTGTACCGCTCCTCAGAGCAGCGCCCCCCAGTGTTGCACCGCGGCCCCGCCCTGTCTCTGTCTCTTGAAGGCCACTGGGTCAGCCAGCGCTGTGAAACCCGTCCCAACGTTCTCTTCCTCACCCGGGAATTCACCTTTAATCCCGACCAGCACGCCTGGGAGGGCATCTACCGACATTACTCCGATCCCGTCTGCTCTCAGCCAACTTTCACCATAAAGGCCTCGGGCCACTACGCTCAGGGAAACCCCTCTGTGAAGATCTCAGGGGCAACTGAGTTTGTCTTTAAGGTCACACAGGTGAAAGTAACAGCTGAAGAGGAGTCCACAGCAAAGTTGTTGAACGGGACACGGCCAGGAAAGTGTGGTCGGGCAGGAGGCTGGGAGGTCGGGTTGGAGCAGGACGTGACCCCAACAGCTGGGTGCAACCTGCTGGGCATCAAACTGCCACATAAAGAGTACGAGCTCTTCAAGACCGAGCTGGATCACAGGAAACACCAACTGCTGTTCACCGGAGAGAGACCTACAGATGGGTCCAGTCCAGACCGACCGCAGGAGAGGCAAACGTCTTTTCAGGCTCCCATGATGCTTTGCAGTATTGGAGAGACACATGCCTCACATGGATTTAACAGCATGCAGGTTCAGTTAGCAGCCAGTGGCACGGACAGACCAGTGCAGTTTCTGCTACTGATGCTGGGATGTATGCTGTTCAGCTGGTTGTGTTGTTTTTAGAGACAAAGCGCAGAAAACAAGTCTGCTGCACAGCTGAAGTCATTGATGGACATAGTTTCCTGGCAGCTGTCTTTCACTCTTCTTCCATTTGATGTTGACCACATGTGTGATGGTCAAATAAAATCATGAGACAGACAGGAGAGCTGGATCATGTTTGGAAATCTGGCTGTCAGATGCTGCCTGTAGCTTCACTTTACTGACTTTTAACTTCAACTGCATTTCTACCTAAAACTAATTTGCATATAAACCAACAATTTATACAAGAGTCGTCATTTCAGCATGTACAAATATATTATTTCAAACCCTGTTTCTTTTATATAATGGTCAGATGTTCTCATTTAACAGATTCATTGCTTTGGCAGACTTCTGGGCTCGGTTACTTTCTCATCAAGATTGAGAGCTGTGGACATTCCAGCGTACGTCACTTCAGAGCTAATTTTTAACCATGATGCAGTATAACTAATGCACTTTGTACAGAATATTGACTCCTAATAAACTGGAAGAAAGATGGAGAGTACAAAACTTTGTATCATGTCTTCTAATAGCTGACATCTTCATTGGTCTGATGCCACTGTGGTGAAATGTTGCCTTATCTCTATCCTCTGTGAAATGTTTAAGATTTTCTATCAGCTGTCAATCCAAACAAATAAAATGAATATTTATTTTAACCATTTATAACTTACATTTTTAATAAGAGGAAGTTTTGTTCTGATGTTTTTTTTATAGTTCCTCATTTAAGCAGTCGACTTTTTCTATGTTTATTAAAAATGGCTTTCATATCATCTTGTCTTCAACTATTCATTTAAACAAGACTGAGTGTTTCAGATTGCTTGCAGCTCCCAAGAGCTTATGCACATGGCCCATTAGACTGTATAAAACATGGACGTAGAGTCAGGGAGTGCACTCATTGATGAGGACCAAAGTTGGTGGTCATCACATCAGAGATACAGACTCCAATTGACTTAGTCCAATCAAGAAAACGGCATGGTGGTGAAGTTCAGGCCATTGTATAGTCGTCTGCCAAACAGCTACAACACAGTAGCTAACAAACATGCCCCTAATTACGTATATGGCCGGAGGTTGCCTCTTAAGTTGAAGCCAATGTGGAAGTGTACAAAACTGCTGCTCCTCCACTGTCCACTTGTGGCTGGCTCCGGAAGTACCGGAAACCACATACACACCAATTGAAAAAAGCTGATCTTTACAGCAGAAATAAACATGTTTACAGCCTGGTACAAAAAATAATAAAGAGTTTAGTCTGAATAACTAATTTCTCTTCCGGCACACACTGTACAGTGTGTGGTTTTTTTAGTAACACAGCAGTTTCGAAGATATAAAGATTACGAGATTTGCATCATAAGAGGCACAGCTGACTTGATTGAAAGGCGGGAACACTGTAGCTGTTGGCTAGGGGGCTCAAAGCCGGCCTCTTCGCCTCACACTAGCTTGACAGAAGTTAGGTCGAGTTCAGCATTTCCAATATGGCACCTGCTGATGATTGGCTTCAAAACAGCGCTTCATAAACAGCTGGGTGACGTTACGTCTATTTATTATACAGTCTATAGTTGAATTATGCTAAACTTTTAGCCAACAGTATGTTTATCGCGCAGTAAACATGTTTTATTCTGTTGTAAAAATTGGCATATTGATGTACGCTCAACCTGGATGGACCCCCTCTACTCCCCAACAGTTGTTGAAATATCCCAATATGAATACGTCAACCTAATGGTGGTGCTAATGGAAAAATCAGAGGATCACTGAAGTGAGAGGGATTTGCCTTCACTGAAGCATGTTTTCACAAATTATCATGACAGTCTGTTTGATCATTTTATTGATATTTCAGTTGGGGCCGAAGTGGTTGACCAACCGACCAGATGACAAGACAAAAACATGAAGTTTACATGTGGTGTGTCCCAAAGCTACCATTTCATTTTAAGAACCACACTGAAATTTGGGATTGTAGCATCAGCTGGATTTTATCCTCTCTCTAGTGCTCACACTGTGGTCTGATTCAAAGCCCAGATAGTGGGGGAGCATTCAGCAGTATGATAAATAACTGTCATATGGCTCGCACATTACACGAGTACAGGAACACACCAGTGCACGTCCAACTGTTGAAAACACACAGAGGGATATCAGATTGAACGCACAGAATACCCCCCCGCCCCACAGCTGTCAGCCAACAAAATAGATTTTGCAGTTGCTCCGACAATAAATGAGCCGAGAGCAGAGCAGTATTTAAGAGACAACAGAGGAATATATTTATATCCTCAGATTTTCAGTGTTATGACTGAAGTTAGTGAAGCATTTTGCTCCACAGAGAGGAGTCCTCCATTTTTAAAATCCTGACACCTGTTTCTACAAAATGACAACAGGAAGTTAAACTCAATTTAGTAGATACCATCCACACTAATCATGCGTCAAAAGGTTTTTCATACAAAACAAGTGGGAGGCAAATAATGTGTAAGGAAAGAATAAAACACAAATCCTGATTGTGTTCTTTATTTTCCATTAAAAACATAAATTTACTTTAAAATTGTTAATTTTTACTCAGAAGATGGGGCCCGAGAAAAGCAAGTGACCACTTCACTGTGCAAAGCATGCTGGGTACAGAGAAAAGCAGACTATTGGCACTACTTTCCAACACCTTTTCTCCCGCATTAGGTCATAATCATGCATTAAAAGAAAACAGTGATATACTGTACCGAGAACGACACTTGTGGAGTCCTGGTTTGTTTGAAAAGACTCCTCAAATTAAGACAAGTAACCAGTTGAGATGTGTGCCTCAAGTCTTAGTGAATTGGTTGAGGGTCCGTACCCCACGGCAATCAAAGTTATCATTGGCTGATGCCAACTACTGTACCAGTAGCTAGCAGGATTGAAACCTTCACATAGTGAAAACAGATGGTGAAATTCAAACCAAGCTACACATCAAGCTAGCCTCTTATTTGGCCAATATAAGAAATGAAAGAGCATGCCATCAGCTTGCAAAATTAATTAGTTAGCTTCGGCCAGCTAATGCTAGTTAGTTCAACATTAGCTAGAGATAAAATTAAGAACTTACTCACTTTATAAGGTGTCAATAGAAACATGCTTTTATACATTTTTGGAGGCTAACATGACTTTTTAAGCATGTATGTCAGATAAATTCTGGAATACTCAAGATTCCCAACCAAGAGTTGTTTAGACCTTAGGTTTATACCTGGCTACACTAATTTAGACCTTCCTTAATCATAGCCAGCCCACTCTTTCAACAAATTGATGAGGGCAACCTTTAGCTCTTGTAAACTTATCTTTAACGTAAAACTTCTGCAACAGGCTACACTGAGACTAAAAACAGGAAGCGCTTTTAGTTTCAGAGGAAGGAAACAATGATGGTGAAATGGTCTTAGTTCTCTTGCACTCAAACATCAGGGACACAAAAAAGAAAGAATTAGAAAGAGTGGCGGTCCTTTCCAGAGGCTACATATTGTTCCAATTAACTCCTATGAGAATGGTGATGGCAGCTGTTAGACCCATGAGGTCATCCTTCAGACTTGGATTCAGAATATAGGTCTGTATCCCCCCGAGCCATGCAAAGGGAACACAGCTCGATACAAAGAAGATCCAAGAATGGATGATTGACATTTATTTGTACAATGATGTGCAGAATCTGTCATTAAATTGATTCTGAACCTGGACAAACCCTGGTGTCTACCACAGAATCCAGCAGCAACCACATGGATTCACGCTGGTTGTTGTTTGCTGGCTGGGTGGGGATGATTACTGAGTTCAGGGCTCGGGGCTGCACAGTTTTTCATCGTCAATTTGTGGTTTTCTGTTGTGAGCCACAAAATAGAGAGACTGTAAGGCAGAGGGCCATCCTGTTAGTAATAAGGCCTGGTGGCTTATTGAATGCATCCACTGAACAACAGAAACAAAAAAAAAAACAGGACAAAACCAAAACCTCATTTATTTAGGAAAAATGAAAAGCGGGCATGGCTGCACTGTGGATGGGTTTGTTTCCTCCAGGCTTTAAGGAGGATACTTTGCACCAGGACCATAAATAAAATGATTCCCCGCAGACAGACAAACAGAGCAGCTAATCAGCATCTTTATTATTCTCTGTTCTTAATTATTGCTGGATTAAATTCATATTTGAATGTCACACTTTTTGTTATTATTAGTTGTACGCTAATACTTTCAACTTCTTATTGACGAAAACCAAAAATCAATTCCAGTTTACAACTTTAAAGAAACAGGGAAAGCCGGCTCAGCCATGTGATGGACATCTTCAGCAGAAATACTCTCCAAAGTCACTGAGAACTTTGTGATGATTCGTTTTATCAAGTAAAGTTTGCACCTCATTTCATTTTTGATAGTTTTTTGGGAGGATTTCCTCACAGAGCTCTTTGATAGCGGCAGAAGTCTCTGTAGCTGTCTTTGGTTCCAAATTTCACAGTAGAGAACATTTGAATATTAAAAATCATGACCTATTCTTCTGCCAATTCTGAAAAGTCATGCTACTATTAGGACCTTTAACACTCGCACTTCTACTCAAATTATATCAGTTTTTTAATGCCATCTAAAGCTCGCCATGGCACAACTAAGAGAGCAGACTCAGTCCAAGATGCCAGCTAACAAACCAGCAGCCAGTTAGAACGTTAGCATAAAGACCTGAAGCAGGGAAGTCAGTTTCACCGTTTAAGAAAATAACCCATCTAACAGCATCTCCAGTCTCACTAATATACTTTCTTCACTTAATCTTTCTCAATGCCAAGCTTAGCTTATAATGTCATAGCAGAGATTATGACAAGATGATCAATATTAGCATCTATCTGCTACAGATAGATGGTGACAAAGATAAGAAAGCTACCCCTGCAAATGTAAAGCAAGAGGCAGTATCCATACAGCTTGGTAGAGCATAAGGGCAGGTTGTCTTTGAAGCTTAGAGAAATTTAAATGTTCTCTCTCACTCTCTCTCTCTGTCTCTCTCGCTGCCTGAATGATATCTGTGAATGCAAAGAGTTTTTTTTATCTTGTTTCAGATCTGTTAATTATCAATGTGCATTTATCTATAATGTATTCTGCGATGTGATTCATTTCACAACAGGTCAAACGTTTTGATCTCATTCTCAAGAGATTTTATCACTTACGTGTTCCATAACCAATAAATATTAAGGGAAAATGATGATTATAATATTCCGTCGTTGTGCACAGAGCAAAAACTGTCTTATACAAACGAGTCCTCTGCAGATTCAGAGTGTTTGGGTAGATCCAGACGTGAAGTATGTGGCTCGTGTGTGATTTAAAATCAGATTTGCAGATTCCAGTTGGTCAAATCTTGAACCACTAACAGTAAAACAAAGATGTATTCAAGTGGGATGCAGATGCAGAAAGCACTGGGGAGTTACACAGGACTTCCACCAGATATGTGTCAGGTCCGTCTCCGATCTGCTGCAGTCTGGCTCCGTGCTCTCTCGTCCATCAACACCGTAAACTGGTCAACACCCACCAGTTGCGTTTTCAGAACGCAGCACAGAGCAGGACCTCCGGACAGTTGGAATCATGTGACCAAGGTTTCCTGCGATAATCACTGAATCAACGATTATCCAACTCCTCTCCTCATCCATGTTATCTTTATCAGCCTCTGAAAACCTCTGACCTGTGTCAACAGGCCTGGCTCTGCTCAAAATTACATTTTGTTGTTGTAGTTAAGTTAAAAACAATCGGGCGATAGCATGAAGTGTTTTATTCTGAAAATTAACCGGATGTTTTAATTTTGTTTTGGTGCCTGACTTCCTGTCGCACTCAATCTTCTCTGTTGAGATTGTTGCATTGTGCTTCGGCATCCATCAAAAATGGAAGTCTTGCGTATCTAATCCAGAGGGCTTCGGCGTGCTGGATCAGAGACGCAGCCGGAACGCAACGGAGCGAATCCAGTGGAGGTTAACACTACGACTAGAATAGAAACCTATCAGATCCTATGCTGTGACAGATCGGAGACAGACCGGACACCGATCTGGTGGAATTAGGCTGTTAGCCAGGTGCATAGAGCATGGGTATGACTGGAAACAAGGGACGGAATACCATATTACAACCAGGCACTGGTGAAAACGATGAAAAATTGTACTTTTAAAATGAGAAAATATTCAAAGTAATTCTTTGATTTTTACAAAGTGAACGAATATTCAAATATTCCAAAAATCCCTTCTGGAAACATCACTGGGGAGCTTGTCTGAGGATAACCAAATGATGAAAACCAGCTAATAACACTTTACTTCATAGACCAAGCATTTGAAACCTTCAGACTAGAAGTTACGTATGAAACAATGCTAGTCCAGCATCAAATGTAAGAGAGAACTCTAAAGGGCTACCAGCACAAGAGGAGAAGCAAAAAGTTGTCCATGGTACACCCTAACACATGTAAGACTTGCAGTTATATTCCCCAATAATAAACCTCTAGAGCTTGTTCCTTGACCTTCTTTTAAATAAGACCATAAAAGGTTCAACCTCGTCATACGACTTTGGGAAAAATGTTCCTATGCACTGTAAAAAAAAAAAAGAAAAAGGGAAACCAAACAAGCCCTGAGGAGTTTCCTTTTAGCTTAACCAAGTTTCCAAACCACAAACAGTTTGGTGGTTTAGTCTGACAAATGTTCTGGTAAGAAGACAGAAACAGGGCTGCGTTTGGACAGAAAATACAGCAGAGGATCTCCTGCCTCCCTATTAAAATCTCACATATACAGTTAATGCACTCACACAGACATTGTTGAGATGACATCACTGCAGTAGTACGGGTAACTTTCAATCTCTCACTCAGTCAAATTTCAGGCTCTGTTAAGAAATCCCATTATTTCCATGAGAATATGAGCTGCAGCTGCCCCATAAAAGATAGCATCAGCCTTCAGTGAGCTGGCTCAGTTGAAACAAATGAGTTCCTATTGAGAAGTGTGTCCACTTGGCTGTGGGACAAATGAACAGAGTGCTGTGTTTTGCCCACAGAGCTGCAGCGGGGCAGCAACTGCACTTTCCCGCTTGATCTCAGGCCAAACAAAAAGCGGGCTCCGTTCTGTCATGACCTCATGCTCATATGCTTAACCAACTACTGAACAGATCCCACCACATCCAGAACCACATACCGGCACGTAATTTTCTTTTTCTCAAAATGAACTCCTCATCCATCAGGAGAGGAATCAAATGGGAAGAAATATTCACATATTCAAATATTTCACATGGATATAAGTACCACTAAAAAATAGTAAACGCAAAATTCTTCAGAGGTACAAGAACTTTAAAACGAAAAAACGTTTCCTGTGACTGATTTTATTGTATAAAAGTCAAGGGCAAAAATTAAACCGTCCAACCGCCTTTTCAGAAATACTTATTTTCCTCCTCCGGTTGAAGGTTTCACTCCTTTGCAGACTTTACTATCCCAGAGGTTTGTATGCAGCCTGAAGAGAAGACTTACAACTAGCAGCACAAATATAAATGAATATTCCCCTAACAGTCCTCTAAATAGATATGAACAGTGACAGGGACAAGCAGCAACCTTAGGGTTTGAAAAATGACGCCAATGCGGTAGTACAACTGCAGTTCCTTTAGTGTCCACTTGAGGCCAGCTCCAAAAGCTCAGGAATCTCCATTAACACTCATGTTAAAATCACCATCTTTACAGCAAAATTAAACACGTTTACAACCTAGTACAAAAAACATATTCATTCTGTTTGGCTCATTTCTACATTCATTCACTCTGTACATGGGTTGAATTTTTTATGACTCATCCATTTTGAAGATATTAAGACAAAGAGTTGGGCGTAGATTTATATAATCAGAGGCCTGGCTGAGTTGATTTATGGTGCGTTCACACCAAACACGAACGCACGAATGACTCACTCTATTCGCGCATCAAAATTGCGTGTAAATGAGTGCCAAGACGCAAATATATACACGAGAGGGATGGGGGCTCCCACGTCTAAGCTGTCTGTTGTCAACAAACAGAATACAGTGGAGGCTGGCTTGACTTTCGTTTCAGAAGTGGAGGCTGGCTTGACCGCAGTAACAAGGTTGAGCTCGCGGACATTGAATGGGGAAGCCGTTTATACTAAATGGGGAGATAACTTCCTACTACAACAGCTGATAGCGGACAGACAAAGTTTTTCACAACTCACCACATAATCCTCCTCACTCTCTGTCCTCACAGTGAGCTCCTGTTTATTCCTCATCCCATAAAAACAGGTAGTGTCACAGAGTTTTGGGAAGCTGTACGATGATAGAATCAAAGGTTCCCATCATAGACTGTATAAAATATGGACGTAGTATCCGTGACGTCACCCATCTGTTCCTGAGAGCTGTTTTGAAGCAAATCGACGGCAGCAGCCATATTGGTAATGCGGAACTCAACTAGGCAGAGTGTGACGTAGTGTGAGTCTCTTAGCCAATGGCTGTGTGTTCCCGACCGGGATTCACGTCAGTCATGTCCTTATTTGGGCAAAACTCATAATCTTAATATCTTCTTAACCTTCACGTTAGAAAAAAATTCACCCCCCGTACAGTGTATGCCATTAGAGAGATTAGCGTTGTAGGGCCAAGCCGTTTTTTGAACCAGGCTGTAAACATGTTTATTAATGCTGCAAAGATCGTCTTTTTCCCATTCATATCTATGTGGTTTCCGGTGTTTCTGCAGCCAGCCTCAAGCGGATTTTCGATGTATTGCAGTTTATATCACTTCCGCATTGGCTTCATCGTTTGAGACCGGAGTTTGCCGCTTGGTTCCCATATATTCCAGATGAGGGAATCTCCGCTGGTCCATACGTCACACAACACACGTCCCGGGTGATCTGCACGCCGATTGGCTATCGCGCTGCGATTCATTCGCTTGAGTTCAGATATTTCAACTCTCGCGAATTACTTGCGCGAATGAATTCGCATCATACGCGCGAATGGTGCGTGCTATTTGCGCGAATGATGCGCGCTATTCGCGCGAATGATGCGTGCTATTTGCGCGAATGATGCGCGTCATTCGTGTTGCCCGATTTGCGCGATACGTGCCGCCAGAACAGTGCTCGCGTCTACTCACGTCTCTGCATTGACTTTACATGTACTTCATTCGCGCCAATGATTCTATTCGCGTGTGGTGTGAATGCACCATTACAGGCGGATGCAATGTAGTTGAATGCAAGGAGGCTTACGGCTGCCTCAGCTCCACCTTTTGGTCTTTTTCCAGGGTGACTGTAAAATAGGTTTAAGGCTGATTTATACTTCTGCGTCTTGCCTACGCAGCAGGGACATGAGCACCACATACTTATGCGTCGATGTGTCCGTGACGCGCAGTAATTCTCCTCCGAAACGCTTGAGGGCAGTGTGGTCTCTCTGATGGCCAGTCGCCTGCTTACAGCCCCACTACGATCTCTGTTTACTTTTCCACAGCGATTCAGAGTGTGTAATGTTAATCTACAGCCGATACATGTTGCTGTTTATCATACAGACATGATTACATGAAGAATATAGAGGAGGAGATGAAATACACAGCCGATGAGCGGGGATCCAAGAAGTGCTATAAATGCGGGAAACACAATGCCGCCGAGCAGACCAGTCACAGGGCTTGCGGTCCGCGTCCATGCTACGAGTAGTTACATTTTGGAGGAGGTGCATGTCAGCTACATGCGTAGGCCTCTGCGTAGGTCCGCGGACCTCCGGTGTGGGCTACGGCGTCAATTCGATGCAGGAGTATAAATCCGGCTTTAGTAAGCATTTCCAGTTTGTGTGCAATTCAGCCCTTTCATGGCATTTTTCTGCCATCCCGCAAAATCCTGGAGGGACTGATAAAGTAACTAGTGTCAGGTAAATGTATTGACGTAGGGATTTGAAATTAAATTAAACATAAAAACGCTTAAAGCCAGGGTTGGTAGTCTCGGAAACCTAGCATGAATTTGAATGTAGCATTTCCTCATGACTCCATCTAACCCCATTCCCCTCCTCCCTCGGAACTCCTCCAAAACGACGCATGAATGGATTAAAATTTTGGCAAAAAAACGGTGATTGGTTGGTGTTTTCCCAGGTTTACTCCGGCTGTAGATAGCAGCTTTTCTTCTCTCTTTTTTAGGAACACATTATGTATTGATTGCCATCGGGACATAAAGATCATTTCAACCAGTTTGACAAAAAGTGTATCTAAATCTGACTACCAACCCCAGCTTTAAGTAATGTGAACGTACTGCCATTAGGTTTATGTCAGCGACACAAAGGGATTTACAGCACACTGCAAAAAAAAAAAAAAAGCCTTGGCTCATATTTTCAAAAGTAAGTTTTACAGAGAATACGGAACATTGCACCAAAATTGACTAAATGAAAGTTCCCTACAGCAACTACAAGGAACATATTAATCATATGTAAATTATTTATGAACAGTTTAATAGATTTGTCCGTAAGCCCCATAGACTGTATAAAATAGGTAAGCCCTTAAAAGAGTTACTTTGGACAACTACAGTATATCACAATCTCTATCCCAATAAAGGAATAAAAAGGTACCAGATGGACAGTGATGTGTATCATTCAGCATGTGGGAGCGTCTTTTTCACATATTTGTTGCCTTTGGGGCTTGTTTTGACAGAGGTTATCCCCCTATGAGCTATCTGTCAGCTGTGGTGGCTTTTCAAATCAGGTCATGTTTCTCTTCCAGGGTTAAGATCACACTAATGATTGAAAAGGTTTTTGCTGGAGCGAGCTGCCACAGGTCAATTCTTCCAGACTGCCTCCATCGCTGCCAGTTGTCCTGCCTCCAACCTCTCTGGCAGGAGCTCCAGCCCCCGAAACTCTTACAGGGACCACTTGTAAGTTGAAAATCTGCATGAAATTTGGCTTATTTATGTGCCAAACAAGAATGCCGTGCAGAGGATTTGGTTTCACTGTGCACAACTTTGAGAGGGAAAATTAATCATAGGTATATATAAACATGCCAGATTTGTAAAAACCTGTAGATAAAGCAGGAGATGGATTGTTTACGTAGAGTAATTTAACAACACTGTAAAATGATACCCAATATATTGCCAGAAGTAATTACAGCACACAGTTAACACTGAGCATTGGAGTGAGACTGGCTTATTTGTAATTAAATATTTTATACTTTTTACAATGTTGAAGCTCGGCCAGACATCAGGTTTATTGTACAGACCTCAATAAAGACCAGAATTACAAAAACAGGGCAGGAACGAGGCAGACCAATGATCAATCAGAGACTCTGGATAGAGGATTGAAACCATAGACTGTATAAAATATGGACGTAGTATCCGTGACGTCACCCATCTGTTCCTGAGAGATGTTTTGAAGCAAATCGACGGCAGCAGCCATATTGGTAATGCGGAACTCAACTAGCTAGAGTGTGACGTAGTGTGAGTCTCTTAGCCAATGGCTGTGTGTTCCCGACCGGGAGTCACGTCAGTCATGTCCTTATTTGGGCAAAACTCATCTTAATATCTTCTTAACCGTCATGTTAGAAAAAAATTCACCCCCTGTACAGTGTGTGCCATTAGAGAGATTAGTGTTGTAGGGCCAAGCCATTTTTTGAACCAGGCTGTAAACATGTTTATTAATGCTGCAAAGATCGTCTTTTTCCCATTCATATCTATGTGGTTTCCGGTGTTTCTGCAGCCAGCCTCAAGCGGATTTTCGATGTATTGCAGTTTATATCACTTCCGCATTGGCTTCATCGTTTGAGACCGGAGTTTGCCGCTTGATTGAAACAATCCTCGGCAGGGGTCAGAGGTCAATGTCTCGAGTGGTTTCCTTTTGGTCAGCATGAATAAAAAGGAAACTTTTGTTCACATTTAAACTCTGAGTTACTCTGAATCTGAGGAATTGAAGCCAATGTGGAAGTGTTAAAAACTGCAGTTCCTCCAGTGTCCGCTTGAGGCTGGCTCTGGATGTACCGGAAAGTACATTCACATCCATTAAAAAAAAGGCGATATTTACGGCTGGAATAAACATGTTTACAACCTGGTACAAAAATCGAGTGTAGTCTGAATACCTCATAGTCTTGATCAGCACACCCTTTAGAGGGGTTGATTTTTTTCATTCTTCATTTCAAAAGTATTATTAATTTATTAATTTGTGTAAATTAAAAACAACTACACCTGCTGATATTTCAGAAGTCTGCAACATAAAACCACATAAATCTTTAGTTCTGAGTATCAGGTTGAGCCCTTACTTGATTTATGTATGATAAGTTAAATTTAAGTATGATTTATTTTCAGTTTCTGTTATTTCTCAGAGGTGAATAAAACCCTTTGGGTCAGTTTGACATTTTTTGTCTGTGAACTTCTATAAATCTATTTGTTTTTGCATGTAAAATCAAAATGTTTTGCCCTTTACTTCATTATCTCTTATTGTCTTTTGTGTAAGCTTCAGTGCATGTGGTAATGCAGAGGTTATAACTTCAATACTTCTTTAAAGTAGGTTTTAATAAGGTCATAAGAAAGCAAAAGTTAATTTATTTTGCAATATTATAACTTAAACAAACATTTGGGCTGTTTGTTATTGAAAGGGCTTATCATACTTTATTTCCTCCCGCCTTGACGACCGCAACTCACTGTACACCTGTCTTAACCAAAAATTAATCCACCAACTTAAAACAGTGCAAAATGCAGCAGCTTTGCATCCCTACACTGGCTACCTGTTGCTTTTAGGATTAATTTTGAGACACTTTTACTCACATTTAAAGCACAACATAGACTCACCCCTCAATACATTTCCGAGCTTTTATCCCACCAGGACACAGCCTGAGATCATCTGGCAGTGCTCTGCTTGCTATTCCACAGTCTAAACTAAAAACTAAAGGCAACAGGGCCTTTGCTGTCAGAGCCCCGACTGTGGAACAGCCTGCCAGAGGAAATCAGGCTTGCAGAGTCAATCCCTAATTTCATTTCACTACTCAAGACACACCTTTATATTAAAGCTTTTATTTTGTGAATGAATCTTATTTTTTTAATGTTTTACCTCACCTTTTATTCTCTGTTTGCTTTTATTGCCTCTCTCATTCTATCCTCTGTTTTTATTGTTTTTGTGAAGCACTTTGTTACTTGTATTGAAAAGTGATATACAAATAAAAGTATTATTATTATTATCCTTTTTTTGCAGGGTTTTCTATTGTCAGTGTGATTTCTTAAAGGAGGCTTTTTCAACACATTTATACATTTGTTCTTTACTGAAGTGAGTTGGCATGAGAGTATTCTCATCTTTTTTGAATATGCAGATAAATAAGGAAAATGAATAATTACGCTAATCTTGATTCTTGAATACTAAAACACACAGAACAAATGGGTCCAGGAAATTTATAAAAAATAATTAAAAGTCAGTCATTTGAGAGAAAGTTTCTTGGACGGAGATGATGAGACTGAAAACACTCTAGTGTTTATGTTGCACATAAGGCTGCAGCCAGCAAGAAAGATCACCACGGCTGTAAAAAGGTAGAAACAACAAACCTGGTTCTGTCAGAAGGTAGAAAAAAACTGCCACACAGCAATTCTGAAGCTCACTCATTAACACGCTGGATCACACATATTTGCAAAATGTGCCAAATCTTTTTAACCATAAATTAATTACTAAATCAGGGAGGATTCTGCAGCCTAATATCCGGCAACAGTCAACACTAAAATGTCATCTACGTTGAAGACCTCTTCTTCAGGTGAGCAGCAAACCTCAGGACCTTTAGTCATTTTCATCTCCTTCAGTACTCTCAAACATTCCTCTGTGATTTACTTTGGAAATGGATTATTTCCCCACAAAATGTAAAAATGTAAATGAATATTGGTCTGTTTCCAACATTGAGTTTGCAGCTGTGTTTCTGTGGCCAAGTCAAACAGCAAAGGAGCTACCGAGCCCAGGTGCACAGCAGGGGGGGTTCCTGACACCAACGCCGCCCCAGCTGCCTCCGACTACAAGGTGAAGACAGAAACACGGTCAGCTTGTTTCTGGTACAATAACACCAGATTAATCACCAGGATTTTATTATATTCAACACCTAAAGTGCAAAAGCAGAAGTCATAGAGGTAATGGCTTTTCTCGCAGCTATTTATTTCAACACTCTGTTCCCACTGCAGATATTGGCACTGCCAAATCAAGCAAAGCGGTAGCAATTAACAAGCTAGCATAAGTTTAGATGTGAGAAGCAGCAGGTCTGGGTGTGATGAGAGTAGCAGGAGCAGAAAGTAGAGTCTCTGAGTCTGTTTGTGCTCTTCTTACAAGTCTTAAACAAGTCTAAAAAAACCTCTTAAGAGCCACAAGGAAAGGAAATAGTGATATATGATATAGAGATAAAAAAAATATGCCCAGGGTTGTTCACTACAGGTGTCAATTTCTAACTTTGATGCATACATAACACATAATATCACCTCTTATAATGAAAGTGAAATCCATGTTACTAATAGCACACCAGAGCAAATTAAGAAGCCTAATAATGCTTAAATATGGTGCAAATAATATAAAAACACGAAAAACAAATGATCAAAATCCAAAATTAAGTAATCAGCAAGAGTACCTGTTTATTTTAAGAACATTTCCTCAGCTAAGAGCAAGAACTACACAAGCACTGACTAGATTTGAGTGGTTAGAAAGACTTGATTTTGCAGTTCACATTAGCTTGTAGTTGTAGTTTATGTTAGCCGTAGAGAGGCACTAAGCTCTCAATGCTAACTTACCGAGTTTGTGTCGCTCGTTCAGTCTCTTCTTCCTTCTTCTTCGTCCTCCTTCTCTTTATCCACCATGTTAGGCAGAGCTTTGTTCTCTGCCATGCTTGTAATTAGCATCTTCGTCGCTTGAGTTGACAGTGAGATCCATAAACTCACGACATAACAAACAACCAATAAGTATGTACGTCGCTTTGGATAAAAGCGTCTGCTAAATGACATTGTAACATTGTAACATTGTAACATTGTAACAAGGTTGAAGAACAAGGTGCGACCTTTTTATTTACAGTCTATGGGCGTGACAGTTCACAGTCAACAACATTTTGGCACTAAGGTCTTGACATAAATGTAAAAAAAAATCTAACATGTAAAAAAAAATAAGCCAGATAGATTTGTCATTATGACAATACTTCATTTTGTATTTAATAAGTTCTATTAAAGTTTTAATTAATTATATTTTAATTTTAAGAAGGGGGCGGGGCTTAACCCTGACTTCCCTCTCCTCACTTAGCTAAGCTGTGAATCGAAGTTGTGCAAATCATGACTCACAGTTTGTCATGTTTTTGAGCTATATTAAGATGTTTTTCTGATATTTTGCCATCCCCATGCCAAATGGAAAATCAAAATGTCAGGAAATCTCTCAAATAAATATGGTCCACCAGCTAAAACATCACTATTAAACGTTAACGGACAAATACATGTACAATCAAATGTAAGAAAAATTACATTATAGACTTTCTGATGGCTGATTAACTACGACAGTTATTTAGTTGTAATGATTAAGATGAAGATACCAGAGATGGGTGTTTAAACTGAATGTGCAAAGAATGTGCAGCAGTCATATTAAAATAAGGTTGGTTAATTATTTTGTAGGTTAAGAGATTTATGTATGTGTGTGCCTGACAACTTTGAGACAATTTAAGAGACAATTGTTTGGTAAACATCCCTGCATTATTTCAGCCTGATTCACATATCGGACATAATTTTATTAAATCTGTATTCAAAATTTTCACATCTTTCTCTCTTGTAGGAACAACCTGTGCCTTAACAGTTGTGTTATGTATCTATTTATTTACTTTTTCAAATTGTGGACTAAATTACCTAAACCTCTGTAGTAGTAGCAGTAGTACTGTGATAAAACAGGCAACACTTTTAGATTATAAGTTCCTCCTCTCTTACATACCTGAACTAAAGAAAGCAGTGACCACCATTAACGTAGCGGTCTATGTATAAATGTGCATAACAGGAAATAATGTCACACAGGTTGGTAGGGGCTTTATTCATTTAATTTATTAAGATGCTACATAGTCCAACCAGGTTGGGTAGTTTTTATACACCAGAGAGACTACTTGACAAGGAATATTAATCTTCTTCTCAGATAGACTTATTTATTTATTTATTTATTTATTTATTTATTTATTTATATACATACAAAACAGTTTCCCGACTGCTTACATTGATCACGGTGATGGTCAGAGACTCCAGAACAGGTCAGTGTAGTGTGTTTATTACATCCATGCCTGGATCAAGTAGTATTTACATGTAATTATTGTTGTTTGTTAAGTCCTGTTTGGAGTGCCAGGTGAGTTGTATACTGGATCGGAGCAGGACAGTGGTCAATTCATAATAACAGAACAGTACGTTCTGGTGCTTTTAAGATATCCTCCTTCTGTAAAATGTTCTGTTACTCCAACCAGGATTCACTGAACAAGAAGAATTGTTTTGCAAGTACTATGTGACCCAGGATTGATAATCTAAGACGGGACTGTAGCTCAGGGTCAGCTCTGCCCTCCCTCTATGCAGCAAGTCATCCTCAACCCAACAACTTTACAGAGATACAGTTCAAACACAAGCTCATGTTTATTTAAATCATTTACCCAACACTCAGATCCATTGTGTTCCACTCCACTTTACATGAAATCATAGTGACAGTCTGTCATTCTTCTTCCATTGTAGCAAAGGGGAATACACTCTTCTCTTCCGAGGATAAAATGGAATAATAAATATATGAACGATTGCTTTTCATGTCAAATATTGCAAAGTAAAATGACGCTCTCCACTTCTTTTTCTCTCATGCAGATCAGAATATGAAACAACTTAAAGGTCTGCTTTTTCTTGGTTTGTTGGTTTATTTTGACAAGAAAATAACCACTGGCTCTTGAACAGTACAATGTCATTATGTGGTCCCCTCAAGGCTTTAAGCTTTAGGCTGCTGTATGCTTTTTTTTCTCCCCCCTCTCTTTCTCTCACTTAAAAAAAGGTGGTACGCTGCAGGAAGATCAAAGAGGAGACGCTCTTAATCTTGGTGCATTAAAAACGAACACAACTTTAAATGTAGTGAGGATATAACATTAATAAGCAACGGATAAATGCTGAACAAACACCCAAAAACTGAACCGCAGTGGAGTGGGGGCAAAAATCAAACTCCCCAGCAGTGGAGAACAGGCAGCTCAAAACACTCAGCTGATGTCTAACATACATTTGCCCCAAACAAAAAAGAATGTCAACAAATGTATGGCTCAGTAGGAAACAAAAAAAGAGCTGGAAAAGACCGAGGTCCCTTTGTAAGGACACTATAACAGGACCTTGGTGTTGCTGATGTCATCAAGGAAAAACAAAACCATTCGTCTCTACATGCACCTTCTGTCCGTTTGTGGTTTCTCACTATATATGTATGCATGCTTTCTCTGTCTGTGCGTGTGTGTTTATATATATTAATGTACTGTGTATATGTAAATGTATTTATATTCCTCCATCTTGGCCTGAGAATAACTTGCCCAAACAGGTCACAAGGCAAGGCTTTCATCTGGAGAACATTTAGAGAAATGATCTAATCCTACAAATCTGGAGTTCATGTCCGGTAGCTGCTATATTTTTAAATGCTTCAACCCTAACAACAACAGAGAAATTTACTTAAAATCATAAAAATGCAGCAAAACACAAAGGAGAGAGAAAAAAAAATCAGAAAATGTAGTTGTGCAAACCTACAGCCAAATTACATATTATTATCACCATTGAAAAAGCAATTAAATAAGATTCAAAGTCCAGATGCAACGCTCTGTGGTGTGAACGCATGCAATCAAACATCCCTCTCTGACAACCGGGGATGTGGTGAGCACTGAGTGATGGGTGACCATGATAAGGTAGAGTGAAATTAAAAACACAAGGAAAAAGAAATACCTATGGTATAGTGTTTCATACACTGATGAAGGTCGCTCTACAATCAAAGACGACCCGATTTTACAAAGCCTCTGATTGGACGAGTCAGTTTGATAGCCCTGTGTGTAACCCCGACTGTGTGGATCATCTCTCTGGTTAATCCCTTCCTTAAAGGGGGTTTAGCTGGAAGGAACACCTGGATGTACTGTACAGTGGGGGAAGGAAGGGAGTTACTTTTACATATACATAGGCTCTGGCCTCCGTCATTTAGAAAAAGAAACAACATTACACTAAAATGACATTCGCACAATTGCAAACTGACTCAATCGCACCAACACTATCTCGCCAGTGTTAGAAAATCCATTGGTCTGAATCACAAGCATTTAATCAAGTTTCCATTAACCCCGCCCACAGTATCACTCATCTTTGTACAAGAAACTTTGGGAAGCAGACCAGACTGATTATGTGATGATTACGCAGAGGCAAGACCTGTAACAGTAGGTTTTGTTCATAAGATCATAAATCGTTTTTCTTCTTTTTTTTTCTCATACATTACTTTTGAAATTTTTTACATAAATGAGACTGAATCAAAACTAGTACCACCCCCCACCCGACCCCACCCAGCGGCTTTATGGCATTTCTGATCCAAAAATCCCAAATCCCGTGTTGTTTTTCTTCCCCAGAGAAAGCATGCTGCGGCCGACCCAACTGCGCTGCTGTCTACAAGACCAACTTGCCCACGATGACGCCTACCACGAAGAAGAGCACGATGAGGGCCACCGAGCGGGCGCTCAAGCCCTCCTCTCTTTTCATGCCAACCGAGGAGTGCTGAGATGACATCATGTTGCTCTTCCTCATCCGCAGACCATCATCCTCCTGCAACAAGAAGAGGAGCAAAGGGGCAGTGTGTGAAAAGATGTGAGGTCGAAGGATTAAACTAGGAACAAAAGAGAAAGATTAGCGGTGGTGGTTATGGGAGAGTGAAATAAAGAAAGTAATAGTTGATGTTGAAAAGAGGGAGTTTGTCAATCAATAAGATAAGACAGTATTTATTTACTAGCTCAAAGAAATAGGATCTGCTTAAATCTTCATCTGACCAAATCCCCAGAGGACCGCAGAAGGCGCCAGGCTTTAACACACTTCATTTCCCAGCAGCGGGTGGGGGGGTAGGGGCTCTCTGTTAGTTTAATCTCAGCCGCAGGAGCAGCCAACAGTCGTTCTGCCTCTGGCAAGAACTGAGAGGGGAGGAGGAGGAGGCGCTGGTGTGTGAGGGGAGGCCCGATTTCTCTTAGCTGTCTGTGGTGTGTGTGCGTGTGCGTGTGTGTGTGTGCGTGTGTGCGTGCGTGTGTGCTTAATGTCCAGCCAAACCTTAATAAAACCCTAATTTTAAATCTTACTTCATGGATTGTTTTGATTGATGTCACTCTCATTGATTTTTCAAACCCTGAAGTCTGACGCTGATTATAGAAATGAGCAGTTGTACTTAATATAAACCTCAATCTTGAATCACTATCTCTGTACACTTACAGAGAAGGGTGGAGGACACTTCAGAGTCTTGAATCAAGTGTTCCTCTTAATTTGCTTATCTTGATTGTGAACATCAGTCAGGATGAGAAATAATCAAGAAACAGGACTGTGACTGAGAATGTTCAGTGATGTCATCTGCTCATTTTAGTGATTGAGATTAAGCTTCGCTGTTTCAGTGAGAGATAAAGCTCAGCCCTTTTAAACTTTAACATGTGTTATGAGATTCTATAAACATACCATGTGAGAGTTTATGGAGTGGACTTAGGGCCGGGAGATAAATCGATAACGATATCTATCGAGATATTATTTGAGACAAACTGACTTTACATTGATATATCAGGAAGAAAAAGTATTTGATTCAGAAGAGGTGCAAAAATAAAGTTACTGTGTTGTTATAAATTACAGCATAAATACTAACTTGAGCTTTTCAACAATTCAAACATAAAAACTATGACTAACCAGTCACCTGTGAATAGGGCTGGGAGATATTTCCATAATGAGAATTATAATGATTTAATTTCTCTCCATATAAATATAACAAATGTACGATAAAACGCTGATATTTTAACCTGTAATTACACCCCCCAACCACTGGAAAGGGCGGGGCACTAGTTCTTTATTTATTTATTTAACCAGGTAAGAGACTCATTGAGATTTAAAACCTCTTTTTCAAGAGTGACCTGGCCAAGATGGCAGCACAAACTAGGTTACAACACACAAGCACATAAAACAACACAAATAGAATACGGTCACAGTTTCACATGGTTACATGATTACACAGTGCAATCACAAGATCCAATGGAGCTTGTTTCTCTAGTGTGTCTTAAACGCTAGTTCCAACCATAGACTGTAAAAAATATGGACGTAGTATCCGTGACGTCACCCATCTGTTTCTGAAGAGCTGTTTTGAGACCAATCGGCTGTGGCAGCCATATTGCTTCTGTCGAGCCAGTGTGACGTAAAGAGGCGGGCTTTGAGCCTCCTAGCCAACAGCTGCAGTGTTCCCACCGGCAGCTGTGCCTCTCATTGGAAGACTGGTAATCTCAATATCTTCGAAATTGCCGAATTAGAAAAAAATTCACCCCCCTCACAGTGAGAGGACGTCGAGAAATTAGCTATTCAGACTACACTCATCTTTTGTACCAGGCTGTAAACATGTTTATTAATGCTGCAAAGATCGTCTTTTCCCCATTCATGTGTATGTGACTTCCGGTACTTCCGGAGCCAGCCTCAAGCGGATCCTCGATGAACTGCAGCTTTTAACACTTCCGCATTGACTCATATTTTTAGACCGGAGGTTGCCGCTTGGTTCCAACTCAACATTAAACAGAAGAAGAAGTTGGTATGGCACAGCCAAGGAGCAACCTCCGGTCTCAAAATATGAAGCCCACGTGGAAGTGTTATAAACTGCAATTCATCAAGCATCCGCTTGAGGCTGGCTGCAGAAACATCGGAAACCACAGTCACATCAATGTAAAAAAGACGATCTTTGCAGCATTAATAAACTTGTTTACAGCCTGGTTCAAAAAACGGCTTGGGTCTACGTCAAGGGAACAGTAGATTTTTTTTGGAACGTGACGGTTCAGAGGATAATAAGATTATGAGTTTTGCTCAAGTAAGGACATGACGGACCTGACTGGCAGGCGGGAACACATAGCTGTTGGCTAGGAGGCTCAAACTCCACCTCTTTAAGTCACACTTTGAATAGTTGAGTTCAGCATTACCAATATGTCTGCCGCCAACGATTGGCTTCAAAACAGCGCTCAGGAACAGATGGGTGACATCACGGATACTACGTCCATTATTTATACAGTCTGTGGGCACAGCCAATCATGTCGCAGGGTGAGAGGAAGAAAGGCTTACAGATGTGTGAAGTGGAATGTAAAAACAGCTGAAACAAGCTTCAGCGATAGTGAAGAAATCGCAAAACATACTCGCTCAAAGCAGAGTGAAAACATCCTAGACAAGAAAGGCCACTAAACCACATTAGTTCAGATATTTTGGCTATATACTAAACTGCTAAATCCCAGATACAAGCTAATAAACCATCCAGTTTCTTCAACTTTCACTCAGAAGAAAAAAATCTGCCTTTAAAATGATATGAAAGAATTATTTGATATTTATTGTGAAAATGATCGATATTTACTGATATGAAAAATGTCATTGTGTTAACATCTTTTTCAATATCGCCCAGCTCTAAGTAGACTCATCATAAACAATTAAATGTTGTATAGATATATATATATCTTATAGTTTGATCATCACTGTTTTATTGGGAAACATGCTCTGCAGTTTGTGTTGCACAGCTGGAGATATATTCATGATAGTTTTGCAATTCTGCATCCGTGCAACTACGATGTCTCCTTTCTTTTTACACAAGGAAATATACAAATCAATCAACTGGACTCCTCCTTTCATCTCACTCACCCTGATCTGTTTATTTTCTTCCCGTAGCCTCTGAGCCTCCATCTGCAGCCTCTTGCACTCCTCCATGATCTTCTTCACCTCCCCGTCGTCCAGGGTGGAGCTCAATGACTTCTGAGGCAGTGAGGAGGACTCGGACTTCAGCAAGCTTGACGACATCATCTTGTTAGACTCCATGTCATGCTGCACATGGGTGAAAAGTTACAAAGCAATGAGTTTTCTATTGCAGGTATGGTGTTTCCAGTAGGGTTTATTTTTATATCTTGACTTGCAGACTTTCATATACACTGCGTTTGCTCATTCACAGGCTTGCAGGACACAGAGCCTCTATCTCTATGTTTGCGGTAGAATTCACCCAGGGGTGCCTTTCATAAGTGGAGCAAGCTGGTTTCAATCTACATTGTCGCTGTGCAACTGACTCTGTGGTGCACAGCCACAACTGGGAGCCATGTGCACGTATCGCACAGTGCAAAATAAATTGAAACCAGCTACTGTGGGTCCTTCTCTGCTCCTTGTTATTATGAAGCCAGCAGAAGCAGCTCATATCATGACGAGGCGGCGTTTGTGAAGCTGCATGGGGTCGGAGGAGAATCACAAACATAACAAAGTGCATCTGAGGGCAAAAAAAAGAGCCTTCAAAGGGAAGCTGAGAAAGGAGGAAAAACTTTAAATACAGAGAGCTAGGCGGAGGAAAAGAGTAAGACATTCAGACGATGTTACGGTTATAAATAAAGATGAATGATGACAAAGACAGGGAGGGTATTGAAGGGGGAGGCGCAGAAAGAGACGTTACATACAACAAAATTAAATTAGGTAAACTGGTGTGATGTTGAAAACGTTGGCAGCGGACTTTAAGACGTATCATCCCTTGTAGTGGCTTTGAAATGAAACGATTAGTGATGGTGTAAGCTGACAAAGTGAGGCGAGGAGAGAAACCCAATGACGTGCTTACCGTTTTCTCGTTCTCCGACGGCATATCAAAAACACACCTCAGCTTAGAGTCCATCAGCTCATCTGGCTTAGCCTCCTTCCACTACAGATACACAGAGAAACAAGAGATTAGATTATAACAACATTAGTCCTGTTTTAACTTACCTCGACATAAAGGACCAGTGAAACTGTCTGACAGTGTAAAAACTCAAAACAACACCAACATTTGTGGGTGTGCTTCTGTATGTTGCACACCAGATTGATTTGTTTATATTCTAATCTATTCTACAATATATTAAAGCATAGTTTGAGCCTTTCAGAACAAAAGCAGCAAACTGAGAGTGACAGCATGGCTGGCTGCGTGTTTGCAGTTCTCCACAGGAGAACAGGAAGCTTTAAAAACACCAGCCTGCTGCTGGAGGGTCTGAAGCTAACACCACTGAGCAGGAACATCAGAGACGAGGAAAACAAACTGTACATATTTCACTCTTAACTTATTACTGAGATACATTTTTTTTTTATTTTGCCTCATTTACTGATTTGTGTCTGTGTGAACTCCTTTGAGTCTGAGCTGTGTCAGGATTAAGAAATGAAGGATTTGTACTCATAATTTGCATTATTGAATTAACATTACTCTTGCAAACATTTTGATCAGACTGAATGACTCAGACGCACTGATTAAGTCAATTGAAAATAAGTTTCTGCATGTCTGGCTCCAACTGATTCAATATATCGTCGGAAGAAAGGGGAAAGCCACAGGGCTGTCTTCAGGCACACCAGCTTGAGTCGAGGAAAGGGTCTAAAAGCCTTTAATTCATACAGGGCATGACGTATTAAAAGGTAGTGTACAGAGAAAAGGAAACACAAAGTGGTTTCAACCCTCACTGGGTCTTCATCAGGGCGTGGTGAAACAACAGAAACATTTTTTTAATTTAAAGAAATATATATTATAATAATAATTATAACAAATATAAAATAATAATAATAATAATAATATGTAGAAAAAAATACATGTAAGTAGAAGGAGAGAAATGCACTACATGATACCATACAAAATAAGAACAATAATATAGATGGTGGATATAAAAAGTACAAACGTTTTTTAATATCATTAACTATATCATTCTCTGTATTATTTACCATGGAGACACCACTTGTCTTTTCTCTCTGTATTAATATCCAGTTGAAGACGTTATAAACCAAGATCCAAATTCTTGTGCATGTCTCCAACACCTCATCAGTTCTTTTCAAATTCAAAGTAAAGTTTGCCAGTTTGGATGCTATATCTAATACTGTTGTAAGCAGAGTTTAATGAGCACTCTTCTTCTGTCCAAAACCTCACTTAATTGTTACAAGGGGGTACTGGTGGCCAAGTGGTTTAAGCACGCGCCCCATAAACAGAGGCTACATAGTCCTCGTTGCAGCAGTCACAGGATCAACTCCTGGCCTCCATTATTTGCTGCATGTCTTCCCCTAATTCTCTGCTCCACGTATTTCCTGTCTCTCTTCAGCTGTTCTGTCCATTAAAGGCAAAAAGGCCCAAAAAATCTAACTTTAACAGTGTATTCTTACTAAACTAGATCTTTTGTATAATTCCAGTAAAATCTAAAAATGTTTCATTAGAGAACCTGATGACTTCAGAGTTTGTGCATATGTAAATTTTGCATTATTATTGTATCATCAATGGTAGAATATGGAGTAATATTGCACTGTGGGTATTTCATGATTCTTTACTGTCTTTTAGATTATCAAAGTGGTCAAAGATTAATTCTGCCAAATTTTGGTGGTGTCAATCCAGTGTCAGCACCCTAATGTTCAGCAAATGTAAAACCCTCACATTTTGCAGCTGGTTGCAAACTATTGTTTTACAATGAACTGTATCTGTGTGAACATTTCTCCCTTTGCAGATCACCATTCATACTGTAGCTACGCTCCTGTCAGCCTGCATTCTTCATATATATTTGTAATTTATTTTGAATTTGTCATAGTTTGTACTCGTAAGATTACTTAAGACACCTCTATGATCTTTCAACAATTCATCATCAGCTGGACTGAGAATCAAAGAGATTTCATCCAATGAAATGTACCAGCAGGAGGTCTGCAGTCCATTTCTGCTGTGGTCTTTTTTAACCCACCTATAAAAGCTGCTTCAAATCTAATATCTGTGACAGTCCCAGACGCAGATATTCACAATAACTCAGCAGGATTCATCATCAGCCTCGACGCAGTGTCTCTTTTGTTACCATCGCTCAGGTTGATTCAGTGTGTGAAGGCATTTTAATATAAGCGTGAGTCATAACATCATACCAAATCCTGGAAACATTTGCTGACGGGTTAATAATACTTTACTGTAAGTATGCTGGCCAGTGATCTCAAAGAAGAGACCACCCATGTTGTTATGATTTAACTCTGTGTGTCATGACTGTGACAGGACCTCTCACCCTGACTGATCGGCCGCCTCTTTCCTTACAGTCAAAGTAATTAAATCGGATGTGAAAGACTCACCACTCCCTCCATATCGGTCATGTCAGGAGGTGCTAACAGGGACTGGACCATGAACTTGTGTTTGCTCTTCTCGTTGGGGTCGTAGTCGAAAGGCTGCAGCATAACTGAAACAAAGAAACATAATCTGTGTCATTACAGGCTGGACAAAATGAGGTAAAACTTCAGGATCTATTCTCTCAACCGCTGTGAAAAGAAATGTTAGAACAAGGTACAACTAGCAATTTGGTTGTTAACATCCAGGTAGTATAGTAGTGTACTAGTATGGCAATAGCTATTAACTGGAGCTCCAGCACAGGCTAGTTGGGACCATAGACTGTATAAAATAATGGACGTAGTATCCGTGACGTCACCCATCTGTTCCTGAGAGCTGTTTTGAAGCCAATCGAAGGCAGCAGCCATATTGGAAATGCGGAACTCAACCAGGCAGAGTGTGACGTAGGGTGAGCCTCCTCACCAATAGCTATGTGTTCCCGACCAGGAGTCACGTCAGTCATGTCCTTATTTGGGCAAAACTCGTAATCTTAATATCTTCTGAACCGTCACGTTAGAAAAAAATTCACCCCCCCCGCACAGTGTGTGCCATTAGAGAGATTAGCGTTGTAGGGCCAAGCCGTTTTTTGAACCATTCATGTCTATGTGGTTTCCGGTGTTTCTGCAGCCAGCCTCAAGCGGATTCTCGATGTATTGCAGTTTAAAGAACTTCCGCATGGGCTTCATCGTTTGAGACCGGAGGTTGCTGCTTGGTTGGGACCCAACATATGACCGGCATTTTGGGCCGACAGTGAAACAAATATTCATCACTTGTTTAACCGGCAACATATTCTGATTATGACTAGTGACAACTCCTAATCTTTGACTCAACAAAACGTGCACATCCCTTATTACATCTCTATATTTGTGTGACCTCTGAAAAGAGGTTACAAGTTAACACTTCCTTCTTTTAATCTAGGGAACTACTACTAGACAAGTAACCTAAAAGTCACTTTAACAGGCACTCTGAGATACCCACTTTAATGTTAAATGCTCGAATGCTAGACTGTGATGTAGCACCTTGAACTCTCCTCAACTCAAAGTCCTGACAGTACAAGAACAACTTTACTTTATTTATTTACTCTAATTTATGTTATTATTATTACTATTATTATTAGTATATTAATTCGATTTTTTTTATTTATTTATTTTCTAATTAACTTTATATGGCATCATTATTATTATTTTATTTATCTTTTTATTTTCTACTTTATTTCATAAGGCATTTTTATTATCATTATTTTATTATTTCATTTTGTTTATCTTTTTATTTTATAATTAATTTCATATGGCATTGTTCTTATTATTTTATTTCATTATTCATTTTCTACTTTATTTTATATGGCATCATAATTATCATTTTATTTTCATTTATTATTTAATTACTCATTTATTGGATTTGAGAGTCAACCTGTGTGTGGATGCAAGATTTGGTAAGTTCTTCATGTCCTTTATCATTGTATATGAGATTTTGTTTGTGTGTTCTGTACTGCATCTGTGCACATAGACATGTGATGTTATATGTGTATAAATATATATGTCTACATTTTTGGTTAAAATCAATAAAAACAATTTTGGGGGACAAAAAAAAGTCACTTGAACAGACACAGACTTCAATATTTGCCACATTTTAAGAGGATCTATTTAATTGTTAGTAACAGCTGTATGAAGAATTCACAAAAAACAGAGGAATGAAAAAAGGGCTGTTGTGATAAAAGTTGCACCGCAGGAGACTTGATGTTAACAGGAATTCAACACATAATTCCCATGGCCCTTTTGTTCTGCTCGACTACCTCAGCTTTGTTTCCCTTTTCCAAAACCTCATCCTCAAATCTTTTCTTCCGGAGACTCGGGGAAACATGTCAGACGAAGCGTCTTGTTAGTGTCCTTCAAACTGCTGCAGACAGACAGGCACACACTGAGGTTCGTGGGTAAAATCTGCCACCCCAAATAAAAAATAAACACTTCTGAAACTCCCGCGATTAAACCGTTACTTCGCTTTGTCAGCAACTTTCCATCGCTCTCCCTTTTCTCAACTCTGTGTCCACTCCTCTGGATTAAACTTGAATTAGCGAGTATCAAATACCCATGAATTTGTCAAACACTAAACTAGGGGCCTCCACGTCTTCAAGGCTCTGGGGCTGCATGGAAAAAAGTGCTGGAGATGATTTATGTCCAAGTTTGTGTTACCATGACGGCGAAACACTGACGGATCTACAAATACCCCAGGGGGTAATCTTTCTAACAGCTTCCAACCCTGTCGTTTTCTTTCTGAACGTTACATATCGCTCTAACAGAAAGCAGGTGTGGGGTTGGAGGACTACTTTAAGCATCACCACATCAGGCCGCTCAGTCACTGCTGTGTTATTTGATGTCATTCCAATGAGTGGGAAGGTATTTCAAAGCTGTAACGATGATTTACAATGATCACTTTCTTATGTTCGTGTTCAAGGAGGGTGGAAGGGCAGAGAAGATGAAAATAGCGATTGATTGGTGATCTTTCTTCTCCTTTGACTTCAGTTTTAAATGAGTGTAACTGAAAACATCAGTGCCACTCTTCTGCCTGCTATGGACGTGTAATTCTTTGGCCTTTTCTTGAAACAAAATGACCTCCTAATTTCAAAACTGACCCAGCTATCAGGATGGTTTTCATATATGGCACATGCCAATTCTCCCCGGAGTAGAAAACCTTAGAGATGTAGTGCACCATTACAGCAATCAGGGCGAGTCAATGTACCAAACCAGAAACAGACGGCACGAACAGATTGAGAACGTCCTGTTTGAGTCAAACCCAATTTGCACGGCCATCTACCTTAGGTCCAAGGGGACAATAAGAGAGAGCAGAGGCAGGAAAGCATGTACGTTCATAGAGAAACAGTGAACAACAGGGAAAAAAAAGATACTGAGAAGGAAAGCACACATCCACAGCTGGAGAGAAATGATTTAAGGCTTCTTTTGATCTACGCTCTTTGAACACACAAAAAGCTACGTCTGCTAATGGCGTGATTTAGTATCCTTCTCCATGCAGTGTAATAATTTATAACACTCACAGAGGCTAATTGTAGTCAACACGTTAAAGCTGGATGGTAATGGCCTGCCTGCTTGTTGATGATGAATGGAACCATTACAGGGGTTAAGGCGGGAGGCAAGAAAACTTTCCTTTCCTGTCACTAATTAATTGTGTCCCACGAGAGAGGACACACAAAACAGTTACCGCTAACTATTTACCTTGAAGTGAGGTCCACTCAAGGTTCACAAAACCTTACAGTGATAAACACATGGAGCCTCTTTTATGATGAATACAGCGATGAGACAGAAACTGAAAAACTAAGAACTTATTGTTTTCCTAAACACACAACAGATCTACATTTGACTCTCAGATATCAAATCTTTTGCAGCCAAGATTAAGCAAACCAGAGCTGATTCTATACTGGTATAAAGTGAGTGTCTTGGTATATTATGGTACGTATAATTTATTGTTTTTACATATCTTGATCAATTAATCTTTATTTATATAGGGATGTTATTCCGAATATTTGTTAACATTGTAAAAATCGAAGAGTAACTTGAATATTCTCTCATTTAAAAGTGTAATTTCTCAGAGTTTTTACCGGTGCCTGGTTGTAATACGATATTCCCGCCATAGCGTCTTAAAGCTGTTTGTTAACCATATTAAATAACAGAAGAAGAAGAATGCCAACTGCATTAAATATCAAAAGAAGAAGAAAACATTAGCAACAGTCGCAGCGATTTTCTCCATTTCTGAATCTCACACCACGACACACGTATTTCCAGAGACTGAGCATGGCTGTAAAATGTAAACACACACGCCACGCCGCGTCACAGAAACACTGACGTATAGATTGAGACGGACACTGACAGTACCCGCTACTAGCAGCAGTAATAGATGCCAATGATTATCGAATAGTATTTTGGCTTAAAATGCCAATCCCTCATTTATATAGCAACAAATTACAACAAACGTTATCTCAAGACTCTTTACAAACAGAGCAGGTCTAGACTGTACTCTATCTTCTATATTATTAACAAAGACCCAACATCAAGACAGGAGGAAATCCAGTCCCATTTTACAGACAGGACTCAGTCTGATCTCATCTTAATCCACCATGAGCATTGCAGCTCGCAGTATTTAGCAAGTTACAGCAGCAAGAACAAACTTCCTTTAACAGGCAGAAACCTTGAGCAGAACCAGACTCATGTTAGACAGCCATCTGCCCCGACCGGGATGGGGTTGGAAAGAGGAATAGAGGAGAATAAGAGAGAGAGGTAGTGATTTGCATGGCACATTATCTGCTGATGTCTATGAAGAGGGCAAATATCGTTTTTAACCAATGTTTGCATCCTCAGAAATTCAAGTGTTCAGTGAATTCACTCTAAAATCAGCGTTAGTTTCAAAAATACAAGATTTGTCGGGCTGTATTGAACATTTTTTATATAACATTTCCTGTTATGTTACACACACCAGCCTGCTACAATATCTTTAAAGTACTGTTGAAATGTTTACCCACTCACTATAGATACCTATAAGAAATGATAACCTCTGAGTGGTAGGTGATCCCTTCAGAAGTGTGGTAGATTGACAGCTTTTCACTATTTCTAACCTCTAAACAGGTTATCTGGCGTATATCCTTTTTGCACGATATTGAATTATTCGCACACAGGAGAGCACAGTCAGAAGTGTGAGATTCTGCTAACCCCGAGAAGCCTGAATCTGAGAAAGTTTCATGAGAGTTGGCTCAAACATCCCGGTGAGTTTTCCCTCCAGGCCTGTTTCTCCACAGCTCTGGTTGACATCACTCTCTCTCTCACTCCCACGCTACACCGTCTCTGTAGGTTTCCTGATCTATGACCAAGTTTCAGTGTTGAATAGTATGAAGCAAAGGAGACGAGGGGCAGCCTTTGACAAGTGAGGCTTCTGTGAGTCAGTGGGAAAAGGTTACTGTTATAGATAGGGGTGTTGTACAATGGGCTATGAGGTGTCGCGTGTCAAATCATATCTCCTTTCCAGTCACATCATGTCTGGAGGTTCAGAGAAAATCTACCTCCTATCTTGTTCTGCGGGTTGTTAAACTGAGACATAACCATGGCACGTCTGTTTCTTTATTTTTAAGTTGTCAAACAGCATTTGTTTTCTGCAGTGCTGCTGAGAATCCATTTTAAATAGGTCAGGGAAGTGCTGCAGTTTCAAGTTTATACTTTTATTGAAGCTAACTGATGGAATACTGATGACTTTTCTCGTGTCAAGGAAATGTCACATCATGACACAACGGATTGAGAAACTGGCCTGTGAATTATGAAATGGTTTCACTGGAAATGAAGAAATGCTAAAGAAATGTTTAAATATATTTGTAGATTTATGAAAATCAATTTATCATTTAAATACATTCTTCATAAAAAAGTGCCAAAACCTTCTAGAATTCATGCTTATGTGACTATTTGCCTTTACACTGAGTTTTTATCACGACATGAGTAGCTGGGTTTTAACACTGCCTGTTAAAGGAAGTTTTTCCTTGCAGCTATAACTAGCTAAATACTGCAAAGTGCTCTGCTCATGGTGGATTAAGATGAGATCAGCCTGTCTGTTAGATGGGATTGGATCTTATCCTGTCTTGATGTTGTTTTTTGTTAATAATATGACATATTGTACGATTTAGACCTGTAATATTTGTAAAGAATCTTGAGATAACGTTTGTTGTGATTAGGCGCTATACAAATAAAGATTGATTGATTGATTGATTGATTGATTGATTGATTGATTGATTGATTGATTGATTGATTGATTGATTGATTGATTGATTGATTGATTGATTGATTGATTGATTGATTGATTGATTGATGCACTGATGTTAGTGGCTGATTGCATCAGTATAATGCTGGCAAGTTGGTACACCAGACTGCTAAATGTCAGAGAAGATGTTTTATATCAGGCAGAAGAAGTCACCTGTTGGACCAACTCTAACATGAAGGAAAAGGTCAGTAGTGCGGAAATGTTACACCGTCTCTGACAGAGATCAGTGACATGCAGTCTGTAAGACATGGTCCAACGACATGTTAACAGAAGAGTCTACCAGCAACTACATAGACACATCAAATATCGGCGCTCATTTGATAATCAGACAGTCTATCAGGCTTCGGCCTAAGCAGCAACGTTCAGTCTTAAGTCTGATTTATACTTCTGCGTCGCCCCTACGCAGCAGGGGCTGACGCGGACATGAGCCCCACATACTTGTGCGTCGATGTGTCCGCGTTGCCCAGCAATTCTGCGCCGAAACGCTTGAGGGCAGTGTAGTCTCTCTGATAGCCGGTCACCTGCTTCCGGCCCCGCTACGATCTCTGTTTACTTTACTAACAGTGATTCAGAGCGTGTTATGTTAATCTACAGCTGATACATGTTGCTGTTTATCATACAGACATGATTACATGAAGAATAGAGAGGAAATATACGGCCAATGTGCGGCTGATGTGCGGGATCCCGGAAGTGCCTTAAATGTGGGAAACACAATGCCGCCGAGCGGGCCACTCAAATGGTTAGTGGTCCGCGTTGATTCTATGTGTAGTTACATTTTGGAGGAGGTGCACGGAACACAGGAAACCACATACACACCCATTCAACAAAGACGATCTTCACAGCAATAATAAACATTTTTACAGCCTGGTTCAAAGAGCTCATTTCTCTATCCGAACACACTGTACAGGGGATTTTTTTTTTTTTATAACTCGGTATTTTTGATGATATTAAACTTACGAGTTTTACCTAAATAAGAGCATGCCTGACTTAATTGACATGCGGGCACCCTGCAGCTGTTAGCGAAAAGGCTAAAGGCCTGCCTCTTTACCTCACACTAGCTCAGATGAAGTTGGGTTGTGTTCAGAGTTTTTGGCACCCCCCAATGATTGGCTTCAAAACAGCACCTCAGGAACAGATGGGAGACGTCACGGATACTACGACCATTATTTATACAGTCTATGGTTGGGCCTTGTTTTCTAAATCGGCGCATTGGTGGAAATTTTGGGCTGGATTTATAATTAATTTCTTACTACGTGGATTATACAACAATTTTGTGATGATCTGACCATTCAAAAATATCCACGAAAGCTTCCTCTTTAAACAATTAAGTGTATTAAAAATATACATACTATAAATGTTTACACTGTGTGTTAATGTGCTGCTCAGCTGAGATGCTCTGCTTCTTGTGCTGCAGACAGTTTTCAGAGAATTACACACTATGGAGTTGCAGCATGCTCTACTGGGCACCATTTCTCACCAACCTCAGGACTTGTACTCTGCCTTGTATGCTCTGAACTATTTATACCAGTTGGCTCATGGGATCACCTGATATAAGGAGAATCTCTGTGTTGTCCTGTTGTATAAGAAGGGGCACTAAAATTGATTTAAGGTAGAGCTCCCAGTTATGAAGCATGTTCCCTAAAGTGCAAAAAATTGTTGAGTGTTACTTTGCTTTCTTCTTCCTTTAGAGTGATAACATGCCCTGAATGTGTCAGACAAGCTTCTCACGTATTCTCAGAAAAAGCTCAATACTTGTGGACACAAGGATTTTTGAGACGTTCACGCCACATATTTTCCACTGAATGCTGCTACATAACACCAATCAAGCTCAGCAACATTCCTGTGGCCATGGCTACATTATACATATACAGTTACAGCTGGGTTATGCTTCAAAAGCACTATGTGTATCCTCAGCTAAGCCACCAAATGACATCTCCAGTGTGTAGGTATCCTGTGGCAGGCTGCTCTCTTTTACAAGCGGGTGTTTCTGCAGATTGTTTTGTGCTGATTTGATCTAAATTACTGTGCGGAAATATGAGACGAACTGGACTGCAACGTGTTACAGATCAATATAATCCTCTTAGATGGAGAGAAAACTCAGTGAAACAGTGATGTGATGTTATTTTCAGAGCCACTTTCTGTGCTTCCAGAATATCCTGACAGTAGGCCCTTCTGAGTGTCGGTAAGACGACCAGGCAGTGTTTATTTCACTTAGCTTAGAGCAGTCTGGTATGTTCAGAGACTTTTATCTGTTCACTGCAATGTAGGAAGGAAGACATTTTAAAAAGCGCCCAGTCAAGTTTTCTTGTAAACAAATTAAAGTTTTCTTTACATTCAGCGTTACCCAAAACACACAGAACGTATCCTTAGGGTCTTACAGATGTGTTGAACGCAAATCAGCCAATTCACAAACACAAATTTTGCACATTTGTGATCCTGCACTTTTCATGTTTATCTACTTTTTTTCTGCACTGCTCATGGTCTGCTGCTGCTTTGCTGTATATTGTGGGATATTTCCACCACAGTCATGTAGGTCACGTCATGTAGCATGAAGTGTTGGCAGGACATGCACACGCTCAGACCTCTCCTCAGATCGTAGGTGGTCAGACAAATTTGGCAGTGTAAAGATCCTTACACGGCAGCGAGGTTTGGGGAAGTCAGTAGAACAAAGGGCATGCAGATAGAGCTGGGCGATATTGAAAATGATATTATCACGATAAATATCAAATCATTATTTCATTTAAATTTAAAAGCAGATTTTTGGACCTGAGTGAGAGTTGAAAAAACCAGACAGTTTGTTAGTTTGTATCTGGATTTAGTTTTCTGATAAGCTTCTTGAATCCATCATTTCTGACGGTGCTAAGAGGAAGCAGGTCTTTTGTGTAAGATGAAATTTTTCTGAAGTTTTAGTTTGAAGATTCCTTTTTTCTCAGGTTGGGGTAATTTGCATAATTTGATTTCAATTTTCATCAAAGATATATCAAATTGTATTCTGTATATCAGTTTATAGAGTATTGTTTTGAGTTGTCCACTCCCCTTTAAGATTACTATGGGTTACGGGCAGGGTGATATTGTTCTCCACATTGCAGTAAATGCATCCCAGTTATTCAGTGTTAAGTTCAAGGTCGCGGTGCAGAAGTTGTCTCTGTGCTCTTTCTTTAACCACATCCTATATCTAATGAAGTGTATTAAGTTAATAGTTAACGTGGAGTCAGCATTAGACTAACGACTCTGCTTTGAGCTGGTAGGTTTTTAGAATTCAAGAATTTCTACCAGTCCAGTTGCCTTACGAATCAAGCTTTGGATTACCAAGACCTGGATGACTGAGAACCTTCCCTGACAGGTAGGTTATTAGGTTTATTCAGTGTCACTGTCGCTCGATTCAGCTGTGTTTACATTTCCCTCAAAACGTCTTTAAGCCCTGCCCACCTCTTATCCTGCAACATGATTGGCTGTTCAATGCCGTCTTCTTCTTCGGTCTAATGTTGGGTGACAACTAGCATTTAAGGCTCACTACCTTTTTATCCAACTATTGTCTTAAATTTTATTTGATTATTTTATTTGGTTATTTATTGTTTAATTTATTATTATCATTATTATTATTATTATTATTTTATTTTTTTCATTTATTATTTTAAAGTATCCTTTTCACTTTTTCTAATTTTCTCGATGTGATGTCGTCTTATTCTGAAAACCTCTTTTCTTGTCCTTTTAATGCTTTTATTTACTTATCCATTTTTATGTATTTATTTATATTTATTTATTTATTTATATATTATCTATTGACCCTTGAAAAACCTCTCAATGTTGATTTACTGGTCTACTGTCCCACCACTTCATTCTGTTTAATTTACGTGTATTCTTTTTAACCCCTTCCGTTGCATTTTGTTTTGCATTGTTGCATCACGATTATCATCGTTATCGAATTATCGCCCAGCCCTACATACACATTGCACAGTGTTACTTTATTTCAGAAAACACCGCAAAGTGTTGCACACTAAATGAAGACAGCTGAAACCACGCTCAACCAACACACCCATCAAAATATAAAAAAGGTTGATTTTGTTTCAGCCAATGAATGAAGTGCAATAAAGCAGAGCAAGTCCTGGTCTAACCAAAGGTGTTTAGGGTCTCTGATAAACCTGAGTGTTTCATCAAAGCAGCTTCATGTGCATTTTAAAAGCACACAAAGCAACCATAGCCCCTTGTTATCCTGTTAAGCACACTGCTCCCTGAGTTCTCCCTTTGGGCTACAAGGCAACATGTTTACCAAGGACTACAAGGCAACATGTTTACAAACTCCGTTTGGGGCTCACACCCCCGTGACCTTTCAGCCCAATAAGTGTGAGAAATGATGGCCACTGACAGAGAGGACTGTGCTGATTTGTCACCCACTTGCTGACTGCGGGGCCCAGTGACACAGTTTGCAGTTGTTGACACCAGATAGGGGAGGGTGTAAGCTGAGTCTGTGGCTGTAAAAGGCAGAGGTGGCACAGAGTGGAAAAACTAGCCTGTACCTGTCTGGACTGGGAATGAGGTCTGCCAGGAGAGACTGTGGTGAGAGGACAGGGGGATACATGGTAATGTGAGAGGAGGAGTATGTGTTATGTAAAAAGAGCAAACAACTTTATGATGCTATAAAGATTAGGGTTTGGCTTGTAACGAATTACTAACTGTCAGAGATTGACAGTCATTTATTTGAGCGCTGCGATGCACATACACATCTTTACTCTTCTGTACAGTATATTGACATCTGAGATATATTGTAGTTTGATAGAAGGGGAATATTATTCATGATGCCCGAGTACAATTGCATGTTTATAATATATATATATTTTTTTACTGTTTGCTTACTTCTCCAGAGCTTTATTTGCTTTGGTAACATGCTGCTGTAACACCACAACTGAACCGTGATCAATAAAACCAATATATCAGTCTTTTTGTCAGTAATTTCTGTAACTACAAATTAGGGATGTACATTTTAAGTATTTTCTGTGATAGATTTTTGGAAATGTTAACGATCAATTATCGATTAATTGATAAAAAAAAAACATTATTATTCTTACGTCAAAAACAATGCCAAATAGGTTGTTTTCCCCCTAAATTTAAATTTTTTACAGCAACAAAATGCATATAACTGACAGGATTGAATACGGGCACATGTTTGACACGCAGAATATCAACGATCAGGCTCATTAAAATATTCTACGCGGACACAATCTTATAAAGTGAAGGCTCATAATACTAACAGAAAAGTACTTCAGACTCACAGTGTCCAGTTTTCTGTCTACTCGTTCTTATTGAGAAAAATAAATATGTGTATTCGGTCAGATGTCAGCCAGGAGTGCAACCGGGTCATAATCAGTCCCGCTGAGAAAAGCCCAGACGGCTCTGATGTTGCTGGTCTGCAAACAACATAGCGTACCAGAATTTCCCACCTGTCTGTTGCCTTTGTATCCAAAGGTGGGAAATATCTTGATTAAAGCTGTCAACCTTCGTGTCTGTGTCGTTGTTAGCAGCAGTTTTGTATTGATCCTCTTTTAAAAAGCGCACGTGGAGACCTGACGCACAGCTGGCGGCTGCTGCTGCCGCTGTGCGCAACACCTTTAACAGCTGATTCACATCGAAACATGCTTTAAACTTAAAACACCTCCCTGATAGATGAGTGTAATATGAGACCACATGATGTTTGTTCCACGTGACGGAAAATTGATAACAAAAATGCGTGTTTCGAGTAATTTCTTAACAATCAATTAATCGATAATCGATTAATTGTGGTCATCCCTACTACAAACCTTCAATTTCTTCTGACAAACTGAGTTTTAATTACTTTTTTTTAAAACTAATTTTACTTTCTTTCTTTCTTGATCTTAGATTGTAAAATACCTTGTGTTTTAATGCTTATGTTTGTTTAATGTCATATTTTAAATTGCACATATTCTAACAAGGTTTAGCGTTATGGAATTAATCCGATATTGGAAATACAATTAGACGCTGGGAATACAAGCACCCTGCGGGGGTAGTCGAGAGGTCTAAGCCGGCTTCGGGCTGCGACTCGACACAGGAAAAATTCAACGTGTGAGTTTTAATCCTTGGTAAGAAGTTCTGAGATGAAGCAAATGATTAAAGGTTCATTTCGGTTAAGACACGACCAGTTGTGATTCTGTGTTCGGCGGGACAGTAAGATTCTGCAAGTTACAGACTTCAGAGCAGCATAGGGGGCTGATTATTTATAATAATCTCTCCTAATTTAAAGAAATAATAAGACCCAACACCATTTACTATTGTACATTAAGTTACATAAGTACAGAGAGAGAGAGAGAGAGAGAGAGAGAGAGAGAGAGAGAGAGAGAGAGAGAGAGAGAGAGAGAGAGAGAGAGAGAGAGAGAGAGAGAGAGAGAGAGAGAGTCAAACATAACTGGCCGCATATAACATTTAAATTCAAGTGCTTGCTCTATGTTTTTGTTTTGTTGATCTATCCATACATCCATGAACCAAGGAGTAATACCTGCGTACTTCATAAGTTGTAACCAGCACATATTTTGATCCTCTATTATTTTATTGAAATATCCCCTTCAGGTACAAAGAACTTTTCTTGACTCCATTGACCCTAAACGTAGACACAAATCTTATCACAGCTGATCGTCGTAAAATAATTACTATGTTGTGTAACTACTGTGACGTAAACTCTAATCAACATCTCACAGCATTGTTTTGCTGCCTCCAAATTAAAAAAAGCTTCAAGTGAATTTTAAAGATGCTGTTTAAATGTTAAAATATTCTTTCTCTCCTTATGTCTATCCTTCCCTTCCCTGAAACTGCGCCATGATTCCCAAGCACTCGTTTTCTAAAAGCACCCGTTCAAAATGTCAAGTGTCCTGTAAAAGACGTCTCTAAAGATGATTCTAAGTAATCAGTGGTCTGCAGTGTTTTGACTCCTCTCAGCTCGAGTGGATCCTTAACCTGTAGTAACACCAAAGGACCAAAACACCAGGTACCATAAAAAAATATTCAAGTGTTCAGAGACTTTATTTCAAAGGTGGTAAGTGAGTGAGTGTAAACTACTGTGGATATTTCACAGCCCCTGTTCAGTCCCACTCCCTCTATCCTCACCTGAGACGTTGATTGAGGTTCCTGCATCGATGATTCCACTGTTTGGCCGCACGCAATACCGGCGCGGTGCTGTCGTCTTAACCTTGAAACACACATTCCTGTCTGTAGGGTTGGAGAGCTTAAGATTTGTGGTGACCACGTCTGAGAAAGGACCTGCAAAGAAGGGAGAGGTGGAAGTTTAGAAATCATCAATCAATCAATCTTTATTTGTATAACGCCAAATGACAACAAGCATTATCTTAAGACGCTTTTATAAACAAAGCCGGTCTAGACCATACTCTATGTCAAATTAACAAAGATGGGATCATAGAGTCTCTGAGTAAACTTGGTTGGTTTGCAGAGTGTGGCCAATGATTTGTATTTCTGATGCTGTCTAGCTAAGGTGAGGATGTTTAATCATATATTGGACTGAACACACATGAAATTAATTTCAAGGACACTAAAACATGTACGGAACTATGGATCAAAGCTGAATTGGGACAGATAGCATCACACAAATCCAATCAGAACACAGATCCTGTTTAATTTGATTTTAGCCACAGACATTCTTGGATTAATGTTTTCAGTAACCACGCACATCAATTCCAAGACACTATTCCTCAGTCAAGTTGGTTCCGATGCTTCATGGTCAGAGAAAATGACACGTATGCACTGAGTGACGGAGAATTAAATTGTAACTGGCATACAGACTCCAAGAAGTATGTTGAGTGTTTGAGCTGAAGCATCGGAAAATGTGACATTATCAAAGCAAACAAATGTCTCTTTATAAAGTAATCACAATAAATCACTGTGTAAAGCTATCCTCTGCTGCTGAAGAGAGTACAAAATGAACACATGAAACCTCCCTTACACACAGAATGATAAGTCGAATTATATGGAGGAAAACTGAGACAAACTAACTTTACACTGACGTTGTTTCAGAAGAGGTGCGAAAATAAATTGTTTTTCAACCATTCAAACATAAATAATATGACTAACCAGTTATCTGTGGATACGGCTGGGCGATAATTCAATAACTATAATTATCCTGATATAATTTTTCTCAATATAAATATAACAAATGTGCGATAAAAATTTAAGTGGGGGCTACACTAGTTGTCACCCAACAGTAACAGAAAAAGAAGAAGATGGCATTCAACAGCCAATCATGTCACAGGGTGAGAGGTAGGGGGGGCTTAAAGACGTTTGGAGCGGTATGTAAACACAGCTGAAACGAGCGACAGTGACACAGCAGAAAACTCATAACCTACCAGCTCAAAGCAGAGCCGTTAGTCTGACACTGTGCTGACTCAGCGTTAACTATTAACTAAATACACTCCATTAAATATACTTTCAAGAAGTGGGTAAGGGAAGAGCACATGGACAACTTCTGCTGTGCATTTTATACACATTTAAGTTCCACCGTGACGGTAGTACAACTGAACGCTGAATAAACGTGGTGCATTCACTGCACTACAAACTAAAACTTTAAAAAAATCCTATCTTACACAAAAGACCTGCTTCCTTTTGACACTGTCAAAAATGACAAAGCTTATCAGAGAACTAAATCCAGATACAAGCTAAGAAACCATCTGGTTTATTCAAAGTTCACTCAGGACTAAAAATCTGCCTAAATTGAAATAAAAAAATGATTTCATATTCATTGTGCTAATTATTGATATCGACTTATATGAAACATTTTATCATGATAACATCTTTTTCAATATCGCCCAGCTCTACCTGTGGATACAGCTTTTTTAAACGTGGTGGTAAGTTAACACATTGTACATCAAGCACTTTATTTCAAACTAAAGGGACTGTTTTGAAGGATATCAAATACTAGTCTGTCTTGTTTCAGTAAAACAGTTCTAGCATCATTTCACCTTTAAGCACTACACTATCTTTTGAAATCTTTTTAAATCCTGGACCTCTCCTTCAGTGCGACTATCATCAGAGTAGATGATGCAGTTTGGCTGCGATTAATAACAGCTGTTGTTGTTGATTCAGGCCACATCTCCAGTGGCTCTCAAGTCCTGCTGCATTGGGCTGCACAGATTTGTCAATAATGCAGAAAACCTTTGTAAAAAAGCAGCAGCGGTAAAGCCGGCTACATCTTAAAGGTGAGGGAAGGTTAAATGAGTTATCCATGCAGACTGCAGAATTAGATCGTTGATGTTTTTTAAAAGGAAAGTCATTATACTCGTAATAGAATCAATACAGTAGAATAATATGCAGTAATACATTTTAACCATTCACTCCATACACTGCAGGCTTGCAGTTTGTAGACTGGATACGACCGGACAAACCAATCAATTCAAATACATTTCTTGCTCTAAATCCGTTTACAGAGACGTCACTGGTTTGGCTGTTTTTGAATCTCAACACCAGTCCTATTAAAAGTGCTGAAAATAAAATAAGACTTGGGCAGAAAATCAAACATCCAGAGGCACCAGACAGATTAATAAGTACCGTTATTACTCTCACATTCAGCTCCAGCCAAAGGAGCAAAGAGCACCTTTGATTCATCTTAAAATGACGAATGAAGTGACTGTATTTCCTCTGCTCAGAAAGCTTTTCTTTTCATGTTAGTCGTAATGACATAAACAGAAATGTAAAGTCTGCTGGATATAACAGCTCTTTAGCAAGAAACGTGCAAATCTAATCTGGCAAATGGATTAAGTCTGAGTAAATCCAGAGTCTAATGAGTCATGTTTGATATTATCTGCATATTACACAGGAGCTGCACTCTCCCCTTTTTAATTCCAACAAATCTTATCCTCTGATCTACTTAAGGGATCCCTTACAAAACCACAGTGTAGAACATGTCATTAATTTATTCTCATTATTTCTGACAACATCTGATTCATTGACAGAACTCCAGAATTTACAATGTGAAATGTGTCCAGATAGCTAACTGGCAATGTTAGTCACTTCTGTTTTTTCCCAGTAGTTCTCGGTGGGGGTTGAGCTCATTTATAGTCAGCTGAGGGGCAATGACAGATGAAGGTGTGATGGCGTCACTAAGCTAGGCTGTACGGAGCCAACGCCACACATTTCACACCAATCAGACCTGGGGCAACTTCATTACAATTTGAGATTTTATAGCGCAGTAAGCCATGAATTTTCTGTTTGTGTTGCACAGGCATTTTCTAGGCTCTTTATCCTCAAATTTGACTTTGAAAAAACATCTTTTGTAACCTTAAAGAATTAAGCTTAGAAGATGTATGCCACTTTGTCATGTTTTTGTTACACTGGCCCCCTCTGTCTATGTGAGAGACTCAGTTTGGCCTCCCTGGTCAAAAAAATCTGGACACGCCCCTGACCCTAGGCCGCCCTGTTCTCCTTCTCCTGCGTTGTGTGCTTCTCTGTCTCTGAGTGGGTTCTCTGCATCCATCAGAGACTGAATTTGTGGCTGAATTTTCAGTGCATCCCTAGTTTAAAGCCTGGTTCAAAAAACAAGTGTAGTCCAAATAGCTAATTTCTGGATCGGCACACACAATTAGGGATGGGTACCTTTCACATTTGAACCGATACGGTACCTATACCCTGTACCTGGGAATCGGTACCTGTACTCAACCGTACCAATTTTCTGTACTTTTGTGTTTTTATGTAGTAATAAATATTAATTTAAAAACAAAATCGCAAATTTGTTTAATTTAACATATTTATTCAATTTAACATGAAATGAACAGAAACAGGATTATATAGGTGATTAGATATACTAGCTGTGGCGTCTAATTGCTCTTTCGGGAGTTTATCAATGAACACACGTGAATGCCTGCGGACGGGAAAAAGTCAGTTCTCCGTCTCTTTATGAAAACAGAACACACAACTTACTTGTTGGGCATTCACGTACACAGGAACGGTTATAATCGGGGTTAGGTGGTCGGAGCAAGAGGGTCAGTCTCAACCATAGACTGTAGAAAATAATCTTAATCCTCATGAAGTTCTGCGTCGCAGTGTGTGTGCGCGCCCATCAGCTGCAGGCTCCGTTTGGCGCGCTCCTGCACAGATGCAGATGCAGATGCAGATGCAGATGCAGATTTTTATTTACAGTCTATGATGCAGAGAGTAGAGAGCAGAGACGTCCACCCGGTCAGTCTCTGACTTTATTACAGGGCGAAAGTATGTAAAATCACCTACTCCTCCACTCCCTCACAGTCACAGGGATGCATTCAGGTACCGAAACATGGTACCGTTTGATTTTACGTGAGTCGGTACTCGGTAGTACCGACGGAATTCGGTCGGTACCTATAAAAGCACCGAATTTGGTACCCATCCCTACACACAGTACGGTTTTTTTTTTTCATAACACTACAGTTTCAAAGGTTTTAAGATTACGAGTGTCCATTATGAGAGGCACAGCTGACTTGACTGACAGGGGGAACACTGTAGCTGTTGGCGAGGAGGCTCAAAGCCCGCCTCTTTACCTCACACTAGCTCAACAGCAGTTCGGTTGACTTCAGCTTTTCCAATATGGCTGCAGCCGACGATTGGCTTCAAAACAGCTCTTCAGAAACAGATGGGTGACATCACAGATACTACGTCCATTATTTATACAGTCTATGCTCAGCACAGACCAACATTTAATATACTGGTAATAGTAATTAAAGGCAATATAAGTAAGATTATTTCTCAAAGTAATGTGTAACCCAAATGAAATATTTACTCTGAATTTTCATTTATAATCCAGAGAAGGTGAGTGCTAATCTTTTTTACGTCTTTCGTCATTTCATCTGCGTCAGTCCTTGAGCAGTGTTGGGAAGCTCCCTGTAAACAGACAGCAGGTCAGGACTGTTAGAAAACGGAAAGGGGCAATAGGTGACATCACTGTCGTGCTCCTGTGCTCGCAGTCTGTCTGCAACAGACACAAACATAACATGTGTGTCTTAATGAGATGTTAAAAGGACTTCACAGAACATCAGTATTTACCGACATCTGAATGAGGAGGGTTAGCGGAGTAGTGGCTGTGATGGAGGGAGGATCAGAATCAAAATATGGTACCTTCCTGCGCATTTCTGCAGAGAAATGGACGTGTTGATAAATTCAAGAGCATAACCACATTGAAATAATCTGAAAAATGTTCAAGTTTTGCTGCTTTTATTTTACCAGAGCTCCCTCTTTGTACTTTATCTCTATGCTGATTGACTACCGATGCTTGCTTTCTCTCTCTGTTTTTCATTCCCTCGTGGCAGCTTGTGGATCTGTTACTTTTCAGAGGTTTTGATGCTTTTCGATCCTCTCGAACAGAAAAATAACAGATATTGTATTATTTTAGAGCATGTGGTATTAAAAAGTATTCAAGAAAAGGATACTTTGACAACCATACTTCCTTACTAGTAACCTTGCTACCTCCTGTACAGCCAACTTCACAAACAACCAAAGTAGAAGCAGGTTATCTAATAGGCAACGAACAATCGATTCATCTTTGCAGTTTCATGTGTACTGTATTGTTTATAGAATACTGGGCACAATTTCCGCATTATGGAGGTCAGACTCCAGTGAAGAAATCAAGAAACATATTTTTATTTGGATGTTTTCCAAAGTGCAGTCACAGAAGTATACTTTCCTCTAGGGCTGAACGATTTTGGAAAATAATCTAATTGCGATTATTTTCCTTAATATTGCGATTGCGATATAGTATATGATTATTTTTTCAAGGTCCTCTTCATGTATTTTTCAACAAACACAAGTAATAAATCAATCTGTATTATAATAAACAATATCAGATTTATTATACACAAACTGTTCTTTCTCATAGGCTAGACTTCTGTTAAGATAAAGGCAAATGAAGCATGAATTAATATGAAAGACGGTTTATTTATCTACTTCAATTACAGTTGTAAACTTACTGAATCCTTTGACTTGCAGTCTTGTAAGCGTTCACCACAACTTATTAACAAAATTCTGCAAAACAAGTGTTTTCAGTTTAAAGCATGTTTGGATGTGAACTAGCCGACTGAAGGTGTTGCTCACAGCGGAGACGCTCAGTTGGGGGCTGAGGCTGAGTGACAGGTATTTTTTTTCTCCGCTGCCGGACTGATTCTGACCCGGTTGCGCTCCTGACTGACACCTGACCACGTAAACATGCTTATTTTTCTCAATAAGAACCAGTAGACAGAAAACTGGACACTGTGAGTCTTAAATATGATTCTGTTCAGTTGTCCTGTTGCAGTAAATCCACATGTTGTCTGGGTCTTCACTGATTCTGCGTCTGCGGAGATTATTTATAAGCCTGCTCCGCATGTTGATATTCAGCGTGTTGATTACTTTGTACGTCCCAATATGATCGGTTCTTCTGCTGAGGCCATTTTTAACAAAACAACAAATCAAAACTTAGCGTGGCTTAAGTTGTTTTCTTTATCCCCCGCTCACACGTGTCTCGTTCTTCTGAGTTTTTTTGCCGTTGGCAAATCAGCTGAAAGGCGCATTACGGCCACCTACTGCATGCATGTCACGTAAGGCTGCGTCTGTGTACATGAAACTTTTTTTTTTTTTTTATCGCAGCCTTTGCGATTTGATAATTGCATTCTATTACATTGCGATGTCGGTTTGAATTCGATTAATCGTTCAGCCCTACTTTCCTCCAACAAACCAATCCTCCAAATGCATCTGAATGCCATTTTTTATCACTTTGCAGCTGCATATGAAGATCTATGCATAACAGCGTTATGTGTCAGCATTAGGCAGACATCTATATTGGTTGTCTTGAGATTAAGACGGTCTTGTGATGTATTTCAAACAATGATATAACTTCCCAGATTATCAAACTCATGACTTCTACCTGTTCACACTGAACCTATAGTATCTGATGACCTTCAGCCATTCATCACCCAATATTGAGCTTGTATTTAATCTACGAAAAACATAAACCTAGCTTCCTGATCAAGCACTTATTTCAAACAGAATAACCAACTGGGTCACTACTGTTGCTATTATGGTGAGTAAAGCCTTTGCACTTGAAAGAGGCCCCCTCACTGAGCATGAAAACATGCTGCTGTTTCAGAATTAGCACATACACAAGATTCTAGATAAAGTTTCAGCCCAGCAAACATGCAGAGCAACTGACACTTTCCTTCTCCTTTGAGCAAAGACAGAGAGGAAACTCAGACCCTCACAGGCTTGGCTCCACTTCTAAAGAACTTTAATGAAAGGGACTCACGCCACCGACTACTGTACACCTGATCTACTACTTCCTGAGAGTTTCTTGGGAGAGCATCCAGCTCACAAAAAACCACAAATTAAAAACTGCAGCAGTTAAAAACTATTACGAAGGGACTGATGTTTGAAGCCGTCGTCTTTCAAGGTTAGATTTTATAAACGGGATGAAAAGTGTTGAAAAAAGTTAGTCTTTGTGAAGATTTGTTAACAGCACCCTTGACGAAGATTAAAATAATTACTAAATGGAAAAGCCCAGCCGTGTCATTGAAGCATACTATTTGGCCCACAAATGTTCTCAGCCTTGGGCTAACAGGTTGCTGCTACAGAACAATATCTATCTACTGAAATGTCACACTCCATGCTACACTACACATGACACAGAGCCTGAGTATAAGCATGTGATTTGTAGTACTGAGTGACATACTGAGAGAGCACATACTTGTAATTCTTCTGTGTGGTTTACTGCTGTGTGGCAACATATTATTAAACACATGATGTGTGTAGAATACTTGTTTCTCATTGTCAGGCATGTGTCTATATAGATAACAGGAAACGTATACCTGGACATATTTGTGTTGTTTCTCTGTGCTATCTTACTCTAGTAAATGCTTTAAAATTCATTAAATGAGCCCCAATTTACACTACATGACATGCTCCTTTACTTCTAGTAACATATCTGCTATTCATTTTGAGTTATTTCCCCATAATCCACAAAAAAACAACCACTTTGTACAAACCCATTTATTAAAAATAACCCCAAGAGATCACAAAAAGAGATGGCTAAATGAAATGCTCTCTAATTATTAAGATGGAACAAATTGGCTGTGAAAGACATAATTCATATAATTACTTTGCTGCTATGATAATAATGTTAACTTCAAAGATGAAAACGGACCAATTTTTTCTGTATTTTAATCAGTGATTGTGTTGTGTCCCACCCAATATATTTTTTCTTTACTACTAATTTAGTGTCTGTACTATTACTATTTATGTTTTTGTGTGTTCTTTATTTATTTTTTAAGTAACTAATGTTTGTTAAACTGAGGAATCTTTTGGAAGCAGGGGCAGCCTTCCTTTTTTTTGGTTGTTTCTATTGTTAGCAACTGAGGACTACCTGTGGGTCTTTTAGATATGCAACACCCGCCTTTATCATTTTTCATGGTGTCTTCTTGTGTCTATTGTGTGTGTAATATATGTTTAGAAAACAAAAAAGTTACAAATAAAATATTCAAAAAATAATAAGCCCAATATTCCAACTATGCATGCCGCTTTTTAAATTTAAGGTGTGCTTTTTCAGAAAGCAACAGAGCCCCAAACTGAGCAGGGACAGATGAAGAACTAATGTTATCTTTGGGAGACATGTCATAACAATTGCTATCAATAAAAGAGTACAATAACGCCAGTGTTATTCCACTCTCACTGATGAAAAAGATCTACTCCTCAGGTTCAACTGACAACAAAAAAATATACGAATACAAAGTAATAATTGTAACATCATTGTTTCTTTTTGAGGTACAACAGCCTACTATATGTGCTGCAGTGTGGTCTGGATATGATGCATTATTCTACATATCAGGGAACATTCATGTACATTACTGCTTATTGGAGTTTTATATCAGCAAGACTCTAATGATATGATAGGTATCATGGCACAGGGGTTATGCCTCAATATACACTCACTTGGCACTTTATTGGTTACACCTTGCTAGTCGTCACCAAGCAGGTCGTCTTGACCATGGTTTTTTTTCGAGACTGCCTGCTATACTAGTAGTACGTACTGGTTTGGCCAAAATTCAGTATTTACAATGTAGTATGTGAACAAGAGAGAAATCTGCAGTATGCCAAAACTCCCTGGATGTCGTACTGATTTGGGAAAATTTCTCAGCATGCAGCAGACCAGTCTCCCTCACGTACTGTTTCCCATAATGCACAGCACTAACATCTCGCTTCTTCTTTTTACTTCGTTTTTGAAGGGGGGCACTCAGTTTTTAGGAGCTCTGAAAATTATTATACTCCATATAAACCACTTCTTAACTTTTCAAATCATAAGTGGATGCTAAAGAAGCAGCTTCGCTATCAGCTTGGCCGTTGATTCCACATTCGGAAACCGGAAATTCAGTGAAGCTTGACCCAGCATACTGTAGAACAGATTGAACAGAACAGTCATACTACATACTACCTTCAAACACAGTATTAAGTATGCTGTACGTACTGCATACTACATTCGTAGGTAGTATGTAGCAGGCGGTTTCGAAAACAGCCAGTGTCTTCATGCCTAAATGCATTGAGTTGATTAGATATCTGCGTTAACGAGCAGTTCAACAGGTGTACCTAATAAAAAGGCCAGTGAGTGTATTTTTATTGCAACACTGTAATCAAGAAGATAAACTCTATCTTACTGTCATACAAAACACACCAACATATTCCTAAAATCTCCCTACTTCTTTCTCCTTACTGTTAGCCTGGCACCAGTCAAACACTTCAGCACTATCTTCAGCACATAGGTGGCTCATATTACCACACCTTAATGTTTCAACACATCTATAAAACACCATAAAATCTATTGTAGCTTGAACTTGACCTGCAGATAAAGCATTATTAAGCGTGTGAATATCTGCAGTCTGTTCCACTACATCAAAACTACAGGTATGCTGCTTTGGGGGAAATGTTGACCAGCTTGCAGAGCTGCTTTGTTTTCTTAAGTGTGATGTTAGTGATGCAAAAAGCATCATGAGCCAAACCCACTGTCCATTCAGTATTTATGAGAGTTACAGCTGGGACAGTGCCTCTCATAAGTGGTAGCCTCACTTAGAGTCTCCTTGATAGCAATGTTACAACCCAACAAGTTCAAACATACTTATTTAGTAATTTTACTGTTTGAAATAATGGACGTAGTATCCGTGACGTCACCCATCTGTTCCTGAGTGCTGTTTTGAAGCTGATCGGCGGCGGCAGACATATTGGAAATGCGGAACTCAACCAGGCATAGTTTGACGTAAAGAGGCGGGGTTTGAGCCTTCTAGCCAACAGCCTGTGTTCCCGTCCGGGAGTCAAGTCAGTCATGTCCTTATTTGGCAAAAACTTGTAGTCTTAATATCTTCTGAACCGTCGCGTACGAAAAAAATTCACCCCTGGTACAGTGTGTGCCGATATAGAAATTAGCGTTTTTTTTAACCAGGCAGTAAACATATTTATTAATGCTGCAAATATCGTCTTTTTTTAATTTGTGTTTATGTGGTTTCTGTATGTTTCTGCAGCCAGCCTCAAGCAGATTCTCGATGAATTGCAGTTTATAACACTTCTGCATGGGCTTCATAGTTTGAGACTGGAGGTTGCCGCTTGATTAAACCAAAAATTGTCATGTATTTGGTTGTAAACAACTTTGAATTTCATGTAATATCTCTCCTTTACTTCTAAACTATTTAGTGATGGTCAATTACAAATCCATTTTTTCTGCATGTGTGACTAAGGAGGTGAACACTTGTTCAAATACACTTATTTAGTTTTTTCAGAGTTTGATAAACATAAAGGAGCAGTCCAAAAAACATGCACTTGTTGGATGCACAGGTCAGCCTTAATTTGTCAGACAGCCGTTCTACATTAAACCAATCATTGTCATGTATTTGGTTGTTAACAACTTTGAAATTCATGTAATATCTCTCCTGTACTTCTGAACTATTTAGTGATGGTCCATTACATATCCATTTTTTTTTGCATGTGTGATTTAAGGAGGTGAACACTTGTACAAGGCACTGTATTTCCAAACTTCACAACTGATTAGGGTAAAAGTTTGAATGTGTGTACTGTGCTGAGAGGCTGACCATCGTTTGAACAATCGCAAAAATGTTTGAAACGACTTAAGCTTCTTGCTCCAGAGTTCAAGGTGCAATATCTCAAACTCTGGCAGGATCTCTGTAATCTGTTGCAAATCGGATACAATAGCACCATATGTGTTTATGTAACAATATTCAGGCCTAAAGCAACGTGGCATCTTGCAGCTTAATGCAGAACTTCATTTTTCTGTCTATTAGCGATATTAAAGGCTATAAGAGTATTAGGCATGTTGTTGAGCTGTATATATAACATGAAACAGAAGAGGTTGGCTGGTTATTTGTCTTGTGAGCTGTCAGGTTATTAAGTGACAGCTGGCTGGCCAACAGAGCGAGACAGCCAATCAGAAAGCGAGCTCATGTTAGCTAGCTAGACCTGCTACGGATGTTACTCTTCACGGTTTAGAATTACGAGGTAATTACGTTGTCAAATGTTAATAATGACTCCTGTTTCCCAGAGGATATTCTTAACGTATCTTGCACTCGTTACAGAGACTGAGGCTGCAGCAGTAATCTGTCACAGGGCCCGGCTAGCTTAGCTCAGGGGAGCTAATCCAGCTAGCTAACATGCTAGCTAGCTGTCAGTTGACCTGCCGTCCTTTTAGAGCTTCTTTATTAAACTACATTCATTTTCTTAAAAGTCTACTGCAGCGTCTCCGCGGTATCACTGACCTGCCCCCTCCTCACCCAGCTGGCAGACACAGCTCACCCCCCCCTCCCGTCCCAAACCGGGCCCTCCCCTCTTACCTCTGAATTTCAGTTCGTGTTGAGGCTCCAAGAGCAGAACCTGTTCCGGCCTGGCCATATCCCAACAGCTGGAGCGGGGTTATCGCGCTGCTGCTGCTGCTGCTACCAGTTCCTGTCGGTTACCCCCGTGTTAAGATGCCGTGGTGTGTTGAAACGCCAATAAGAGATGTTGTATCAATGAATCAGCAGTGTGGATATATCCTGTCCCCCCCGGTCACTGGTGCTACTCGAGCTACTAACGCCTGTTGTGATGCAGCAGGAAGGGACTGAGAGACAGCCCGGTGACGTCACTGCCTCTGCAGAGCGAGCAGAGCGAGCTGCCCGGCGGGGAGGGTGACACAGAGGGTGAGGATGGGTGATGCCAGGGTGCACACAGGGACGAAAGTGCTTCCACTTCGTTTTTAGGAAAGCTGGAGCAAGTAAAGGGAAATACTCAAAGATGAAAGTTTTCAATTCAAAGCGCAAAGTTCTGAATCTTACTTTACCAGCTATTATCCCTTTGAGTATAAAAAATAATCTATTTCCAAAGTAGTAGCTTTGGTCATAACAGTACTAATAGTAGCAACTCTGACCTTTCAATAATAGTACTTCATCTACTGGCCAATGTTTTATTTTTCTGTCAATCTTAGCTTATAGTACACCCAGTGGCCGAGCCACACAGTTTTGACCTGGGTGGCCAAATTCGGTCACTGACTGTTAAGGGGTGGCCAGGCGAGGAAAACATTAGGGGCTTACCCAAAAACTAATAGGGTTACCTCCAATAATCACATCTACTTTAACTTCTTTTTATAAAATAATTTTAAGAATGTTACATTTTTGTAGATTTCTAATGTTAACATTAAAAATGTGACTCGACAGAGTACCAACATTTAAATCTGCTGAACTGAACTCTTTAAGGACTCAAAATGAAGAGGATTGTCCAAAGTCAAAGCATCGACAAAAACAATGTTCAAATGCAAACAAACTACTGTCACTGTAGTTTGTTGAAACACATCAACACAATAGCTGATTTCAATATAAGTAATGCCTCTGACATGGCAAATAGCCAATCGTGTATAAGAATTTCAGGGTGGCCACTGGGGCGGCCAATCAGTTTTCAGAGGTGGCCATGACCACCCCTGGCCACCCCCTGGCTCTGCCGCTGAGTACACCTTATTCTTGAGGTGCACTATAAGCCATTTTAAGGTCTAGATGATGACATATATTTTCAATATTAACTTAATTAAAATCTGTTAATGGTTTTGGATCCATTAAATTTTTTGAAATGTAAAATTAAAAATACACAGGTAACACCCTTACTTCTTAGCTTTCCCATCAACACTTAAACTTGGTCATTTGGAAAGAAAGAGTTCAAATAGTAGAAGGTGCATCTCCTTCCCATTGGAATATCTTATACTATAAAGTGAGTCATAACACCAGTGATTGCTTCATTCCAATAAAGGTAATCAATGAGCTGGTTTGCACAACCACAGCTTTGTACTCAAGAATTTGTGGGCCTGCTTAACAGGTTACACCAACAACATGGAACACTTGCACTCCCTGGATAGAGGGCAGCTTGCTGGCAGAATCATGTAATCTAAATTATACTATACTAGTGTGTTTATTGTTTTAACTGTTTGATTAACTTCTCGTCTTTGTAGTTAGTTTTCATTATTTTTCACGTAATTACACAAGCTGCTGCTGCTGCTGCTGTTCTCACACTGTGATGTACTAGCTAATTATAGTAGCAACACTGCAAATGAGTATGGGCACTTGATATGTATAACAATGCACAGCTTCATTTTCTGCATCACCAATTAACCATATTTTTCAAACATTCTTTATAAAGCAGAGTGTCTTGTGTATTAAAAGAAGCAGCAATAATGTTGTATCATTTTATTTCCAGCACTGGATCATTGCACTGTAAACAGAGTTTAGCTCTTACACCATTGGGAGACTGTTAAATAAGTGTTCTGCCCTCTCAGCACTCTTAAAAGTGCAGTGAAAAGTCTTCTGCCAGTCACACACACACATCTCCAGTGTCATATTCATATTTATAGCAGGGTGGCTGGCTGCCAACTGAACAACACAACCAATCACCAACAACATTGTCACTGTATCCTCAGGGGACAATTTGACACACACACATCTCTTTAAGGGGTAACACAAGGGACGGAGACACTTACACAGATTTACCTTGTTGTTCTTTATTATCTCCTTTATTTTAATCACTTGAAATGTTAATCATATGTTAAGTGTTTACTTATCAACATCCAGATTGTTATTGTGTTGCTATTTAAGCCTATTGAATTACTTATTACAGAGAACACTCATTCATTATCTCTCTAACATGCACAACAAGAAGAGCAAGAGATATTTTTGTCAATCTTTTATTAGTAAATCAACTGACAGTTCCGTTTTTACACATTTTGGAAACACACTGCAAACAAGTGTTTTCAGGCATTTTGTTACGATCAATACGAAACATAGTAGAAAAGCTAAATATGGTAACTACAATGCTGATGGAATTACTGCAGATGGTGTACAAGTCTATTGTGGTCACACAACGGGCTTGGAATAGAATATAATCACTAATTTGTGTGCAATTTGATGGTATATATTTACACTGAAAAATATACATAATACAGTTAATCACATTCCCAGGGCCAGCCCAAGACTAATGATGGTTTTCAATGCAAAACTGTCAAACAAATTCTATCCAGTCTGTTTTCAAATAAGGGGAAAAAAACATCATCAAACTTAAAATGTTTTTTGTGATTAGAACTTTTGACCATAATTTCACTTCAACATTAAAAAAAAGGTTGATTAAGTGTGGTGTAGTAAAGTGGCTTTGACATCATTTGGCACTCTGTTCTTCATAGCATAAGAGCCAGGCAATAGTCAAAACCTTAAATAACATCAGAGCACATTAAGGAGTCTGACACCTTCCTAAGTATGTTTCATGGAGTGATTTCACAGAGATAATAACAGGCTGCAGACAGAGTGTGAGTTACTTATAAAGGCCAATTAATACAAAGTGCAGCTGTTAAAGTACCAGAGTGATTCCCTTTTAAATAAAATTGCTGGAGCTCTGTTAAATAGGTGCTGGAGTTAGTATGATAACGTAGAGCGAGACAGCAGCACGAATCAGTTCATCAATGAAGTTTTGACCTAGAAAGTTTTCTAAGGCATTTAATTGCTACATCACACTGCTCACATGATCAACTGTTCATACAACTGCCATGAAATCAGCAGAAATTGAGGTCAGTATAAACCCATCATTATCGTGCATTTCACTGAGGAAAGGCAGTGACATTTCAGCACAACAGCTAACTCTCACTCTGTTACTGATTTATTGAGTTAGGTCACATTTTACAAAGCAAAATTATTGCACTCTTAAAGAAACTCCTTGAAGTAAAAGGCAGCACAACTGAACAGAAACAGGTCTGCTTAGGATGCTTAAAGGCATATGAAGTGGCTTACACAGACAGAAGAGCACACAATCCAAAATTTGTAAATGTGGAAATGCAGACGATTTGAAGCCACATCTGTGTTTTTTGGCAACTTTGTAAAGAGGTTTTTGGGCTAAAAGTGACTCTCATGAGGTACGGACGAGCATAAAATTACACAAAATTATTAAGTCCGTGGAGAGCTCATGATTCAACTTCAAGTGAAGTTTAATTAGGCCAATATTAGAGGGAAATGACTCTACTCTAGCAGAGCACAAGGATTTCAGAGTAGAAATAGCTTTCATGATTTTAAGAGGATGATAGAGCTCAGTGAACGCTGCTGTAAAGTGCACCACATTTCTCTGAAAGCTGGACTTACAATAAGTGCCTGGAATTTAAAGGAATGAGTCAAAAGAAGCTTGGAGGAAGGCAAATCAGAGAGCAGAGGCTGTAACAAAGCACATACAGAGAGGAGGTTCATTAAGGGGTCAGCATGTTGACAGAGCTACGTCTAACACTGAAACCTTTAACGTTATGCAAAGGGGAGATTTAAGCTCTTAAATCTGATTTTCCTTGAAACCGTGTCAAGTTTCAAAATGTTGCCGTTTCCATTGCGGGCAAGGTGGTAAAACAACACCGCATGCGAGAGCCAGTGCTGAATGTGTTACAGGAGAGGAAAAAAAACAAAAAAGTTTATGAGGCAATTAAAGATTTTGGCGAGGCCTCACAAATGTTAGCTTCGCCTGTTAAATATTTAACGCTTAAGCAAAAGATTGAAGACAGACGGGCTCACCAGTGAATACCGGAGAGCTTAAGCATGATTGTGAAACAGAAGTTAGTTTGCAGCATGTGATATGGGGAACTTCATATTTAGGATTCAGTTAATACCTTTGCAGTAATTACAACAGAAACTGTGGAGCACATGAGAGCATCTGGAACTGTTATCATACAATAATAAACTTTGAAACTGCAACAGAGTCAGCACTTTGCTCTCTGAATGAAGCACAGGTATCGGAAGATTGGGGAGTGGATATCTGCTTTTATCACACAGGTGAGGTGGCATGATAAGTTGTTGTCATTCTCAGGTGCAACTGACAGTCAGAATATCGTAAAATGGCCACGGGGAGAAGGACAACACGGTTGATAACCAAAGGAACAGACTTTTTCTGATAAATACGAGTATTTGTTTTCTGTTAGAGCTGGATGAGAGAAAAATAACATGCCATTATGTCTGTTAGATTCATAATGTCATCAATTTATCAGCTTATCTTTGAATACAGACTAGAAATGTTATCTATTGGACATAATTAAATGTTGTTTTTTATCTTTTTGTTTACATATTTATTTTAAGTGCAAGCTGCTCCAGTTGCCTCTGGAGGTGTTATTAAAGTTTCTAATTGAATTTGAATAAAACAGGTGTTTATTTTAGTCTAATAAATGCTATGTTACACAGGGATATGTGTCAGAATATTCCTTGGCTGAGACAGATAACTTCCTGGAGTCTTGGCGCTCAGAATCAGGAAATAGTGCTGCATAGTAATCCCTGAAAAATGGCCAAAGTGTTTGGTTAATACCCACAGAACTCAAGGTGTAATATTAACAGGTTTAATGTGCGGATTAACAAGTTTTAGAAGTGCTTGTAAGCAGATTTCTTACATGTGTACAGATTTAGCTTCTATTGCTCTCCAGTTTTTATGCTAAGCTACGATAATGGACTGCAGGCTCCAGATTGATGACATAGTTTTCTCAGGTCACCTTCACAGACATTCTTCCCCGTTTTCCAAACTACTCCTTTAATGTAAAGGTAGCAGGCTCCCACCGATCTTTCATTTCTGCAGTTTAACCATGTGATCAAAGTTTAACACTTCGATCTCTTGTGAACAATCTTCCTAACTTGACCGTGAATTAGCAACATCTCTTGAAATATCCTTTAAAAAATGCAAAAAAGTTAAGATGACAGAGTGATATTGATGACTGCCTTCTCCTTGTGCATCAAAATCTTATGATAAATAAGTGATTATACACATAAACTGTATAGATGGATCCTTCACTAAGTTGACAAAACGAAATAATTAAGGTCTTATCAAAATAATTTGGTGAAATTGAACAATGTTCAGTCCATGTTTTGGTTTGAAATATAGATTTGTACAAATTTACAAGTACAAATGACGTCTGACCTCTCTCCAGAACTCTGATCAGCACAGAGCTATAACACACCAAACAGAGGTCCAAGTCCAAAGAAGAAGCCAGTAAAATATATTTCCATACATGTGTTTCTATGACTTACATATCAATGTATTAATGTTTGTTTTCCTCAGTAACCTTGAGTTACCTTTCCTGACAGAAATTTTCTGATTGCTGTTTTTCTTTTTGTTTAAGCTTTTGCTTGCAGGCAATCAGCCTTGAAATGCTGCACCATCAGTATCACTGATGGCAAGGTGTGCGGTTGGACGGTGTGTGGCGCCTGTACGATGGGGTAACAGGAGGAATAAGGATCAGGGTATAGATCATGTGGGGACAGTCACCAGAATCATCAGCAGCACGTCCTGCGAGACTCTGAGGCCTGTCGTCCCAGTTTGAAACCTTTTCCTGATGTTCCTGCAGCTGCTTCTGCGACCGGGATGCGCTTACCTGGGAGGAGACAGACACAGACACAGACACAGACACAGACACACAGAGTGAGAAAGAGCTTCAGCTTCCCTCTTCTTTTTGAAAGTCTTCAGTACAACACAAACTTTCTCACTTCCTGTTGTGCTTATTTGAAAATAAGTTTTAAAGCGGGCTCTTCATGACAAATAACTGGCAGAAATCCAGCAGCTGTGCCCCAGTTCTCATAAGAGCTGGTCTTTAATATCTATTGAGTTCACACTGGAAAAAATGAAAAAGTAGAAGGACTCAAAGAAATCAGCATGCCTACATAAATCCTTAAATAAATCCTGAAATATTCAGCAAATGTTGTGAGACAGCTACAGAAAAATTGACATCAGTTCACTCAGGATCTTACATTTACTACAGTTTGTTCACGTCCTGTGTTGAAAAAATTTGGGAGTATGCAAAGCTGGTTAGAACATGAGAGAATACTGCACACTCAAGTTTCCAAGTTGTGTCTTGAGAAGATGTTTAAATCATATAATGCTCACACTTCAGGAAGTCATTCAAGTTTATATGTTGGGAAACAACACAGCAGTACACACTCAACACATGCTTTAATTACTTTGGACTATGCAGTTAGGACGAAGCTGTTACAGTAGCTTTGTCTCCTTTTTCTTTAGTTCATCAGTTGCTATTGAGAGCTGAGTCAAGTACCATAGACTGTATAAAATATGTACGTAGTATCCGTGACGTCATCCATCTGTTCCTGAGAGGTGTTTTAAAGCCAATCGACGGCGGCAGCCATATTGGAAATGCGGAACTCAAGCAGGCATAGTGCGACGTAGTGTGCGCTCCTAGCCAACAGCTATGTGTTCCCGTGCAGGAGTCACGTCAGTCATGTCCTTATTTGGGCAAAAACTCGTAATCTCAATATCTTCTGAACCGTCACGTTAGAAAAAATTCACCCCCGTACAGTGTGTGCCGATAGAGAGATTAGCTTCGTAGAGCCAAGCGGTTTTTTTTTGCAAAGATCGTCTTTTTCCCATTCATGTCTATGTGGTTTCCGGTGTTTCTGCAGCCAGCCTCAAGTGGATTCTTGATGTTTTGCAGTTTGTAACACTTCGACATGGGCTTCATAGTTTGTGGCCGGAGGTTGCCGCTTGGTCACAATGGGTAATCAAAGTTGTCAATAAGTCATCATTATGTTGGTTCTGTTTTTCTTCTAATATCACATTTTATACACTCCTCAAAAAAGTTTGGAATCGTTATTTCAGTCAATTATTTTCCCCTTTAATAATAACGATAGGTGTTGTATTTTATATCGTTGGAAAACCTGATTAGTCACCTTTACAACGAGGTATTACTTGTAAGGATCGTGCTTCTGTGGAATGAGCTACACAGCTTAACATGTGGACCGCCCCCAAAAATTTGCTAAAATCCCCTGCAATGTTCTCCTGTCGGTATTTACTCTTGTTTTGAGATGCCAAGTATGTGCCAGTCACAGATGTATGACTGGCATCTGATCGGGACCTTACCCCCACCTCCAGGATGACAATGCTCTCCCCCACAGAGCAAGGATCGTCACAGAATTTGGGACTGGAGAGGATGGAATGGCCTGCCAGCAATCCTGACCTCAACCCCATTGGAGACTTGTGGGATCAGCTTGGGCGTGCTGTACATGCTAAAGTGGCCAACATAACCACACTGGTTGACCTTAACCAATTCTTGGTTGAAGGATGGGATGCCATCCCACAGCAAAATGTGACCAGCATAAGGAGACTGTTGTGGCTGTACATGGATCTTCTACACGCTACAGAGGTCCCTGACTGTGTAACATCAATAAAAGGTAAAAAAAGACCAAAATGTGTTGTTTTTTCCTTATTATTGTGGGAGAGTGCAATCATTCAATCTACCAAGCAACTCAAAACAAGAGTGAATACCAACAGAAGAATATTGCAGGTTATTTTGGCACACTTTTTTGGGGCGCTACCCACACGTTTGGCTATGTTGCTCATTCCACAGAAGCACGATCCTTACAAGTTATACCTCGTTGTAAAGCTGACTAATCAGGCTTTCCAACGATACATGATACAACACCTATTGGTATTTTGGAGGAGAAATAATTGACAGAAATTATGTTTCCAAACATTTTTTGAGGAGTTCATAACAGAAGAGAATAGAATAGAAAGCTTTATTGTCATATAACGAAAGTGGAAAAGCTTCAACTTAAAGTGCACCACACTCAAACATTCACATCAAACATCATGCACTCAAGAAGAAAGGAGAAACTGTATATTGCACTCAAAAAGAAAGTGTTGCACAACAAGTAAACCTTGATTGCACAACATAAAGTAACTTTCACAAAAATGTGTATAACACAGGTACAATGAGGCTGCAGCTTATGAAGCTTATTCTGATCCACCTCTGTGTTATCAAATATCTGAAACATACCCGGATAAAAAAAGGTAACTCGATGAAACACATTTCAGTTCTGGTCAAATCATATTCCTCTTGCTTTTAAAACACCAAGGCAGGCGAGATGGTTTTCTTAACGCAGCACAATACTTGATTAGTCACAGCTCAACAGGAACTTCAGGATGAGCAGGCAGAAGAAAACACACTCACTTATCTCTATAAACACCTCGTTGATGTTAATGGCGTTCTTGGCGCTGGTTTCTACAAAGATGGCATGGATGGAGTCAGCATAGTCCTTGGCATCCTTCTCTAGCACTTCCCTGTAAACATCAGAGATATGTCATAATAACTCTGCAGCAATATGTAAACTGATTCTCTGATTTCATGCTCCATATGATAATAATCAAACTGTTCTTCTGAAGCTATTACATGGGAGGTTTCATGGATGGTCTTATAAATAAGAGCGTGTTTGTACGTAAGTCTGGAAGCTTTTTCAATTTATGAAAGATAATAGTATATTCAACTACTCCTCAGATATGAAAGATTTGGCCCTTTATACATAACAAGGGCTCTGCAACACATCTACATAATCTCAAAAGTAATCATGCCTAATATCAAAGCAAGGAGAGGTTGGGCTCTGTTTACCTTATATTTCACAACAGGCTGTTTACACAGAGAACCAAACAGTACGGGAGCCAATTATCCTCCCTGCAATGATACGTCTAAGCCAAACACTAAATATTATTCCAATTTAAAAGGTCAGAAGATGTTTTCCATCCAAACCAGACGTGAAATCCTCCAATCATTCAAAGGCTATAAATAAAAACGATCTTCATACTGAACCCAAGAACTGTGCATGATCTGAACAGCTTCATCTTTAACTCTGGCTCACCTGGCGTCTGAAAGGTCACATTTATTGCCAGCGATGGCGACCACAATATTAGGAGGGCCGTGCTGTCGCAGCTCCTTCACCCAGTTCTTCAGTGTTTGGAAGGAATCCTGATGATGGTACAGATGAACATGTTACAGTGAATTTAGCATTAAGCAGACAAACTCACAGCTTCTCACAAAAGAGGTTTGTGCCACTCTGCGGTTAAACTGGCATGGAACCACTCATTGGAGCTAAACTTAACCAGCACAGGCATTTGGATATTGACCTGCAAGATGGCTTAAAGGCTGGTGGTGCTAGCTCTACTAATGGTAGCCACACCAATTCAGCACTGTTAACCTGCAGATAATGTGATCCTGTGTTCAGTTACATTCGTTAAACTGCACTTCATCTTGACCATAGACTGTATAAAATATGGACATAGTATCCGTGACGTCACCCATCTGTTTCTGAAGCGCTGTTTTGAGGCCAATTGATGGCGGCAGCCATATTGCTGCTGTCGAGCGATTGTGACGTTAAGAGGCGGGCTTCAATCTACTTGTGTTTGCTTTCTCATAGAGACTTATATCATTAGGCTGACGTAATTCTTGTCTTTGTAAGAAATACAAAGCTACAGCTGGCAGCTGGTCAGCTCACCATAACATAAAGAGTCAAAAGGGAGAGAAATAGATAGCTTAGCACTGATCTGAAGTAATTAAATAAATAAACGATCCATATAAAAACTGATTACTTAAAATAAAGAGATGTACATTTTGCCAATTAAACAATTGAACGTATTGCCCCTCGCTAGTCTGCACCAGAGTTACTAGTTGGTCGAAGGATTTCTTCATATTTTATTACTTTAGGCCTGGAAACCAGTGCTATGTTTTGCTTAAGCTGTAGCACCACTAGCCAGGGCTGTTTTTCTGGTTGATCTCTACTGCCCTGAAGCTATGCTCATCTAGCAGGATGTAAACAAGCACAGATGACAAATGGAACCTCGCAGTGTGGCGTGGTTTGCCACTTCTATCTAGACAATGGAGTTGAAGTTGTTTCTGGTTAACCAGCCTGTATGTGGTTAAACCGGCATGTCACCACTCAATGGAGCGAAACTTAACCACTCTGTCAATCAATTCAGCATTGAATACCTGCAGACTCTGTGTAGACAAAATGTACTTAATTTTGACAGTTCATTCTGTTTTCTGATCTTTGGACTGGTCAGTCAGTTATTCTGAATTTAAAGTTCTGTTTAAATTACTGGGAAATTATTTAGTCAGTTTAGAAGATCCCTCCTAATAATTTGAATTACACAAAGAGAAGTGAAATGTCTTGAGACTCTAAACAGATTAGACAAACGGGATATAAAGTGATGACTAGTTATCTTTACAGGGGTTATTTTACTTGAAAACAGAACCATGTAAGCTATTTCTGCCTATTTCCAGTCTTTATGCTAAGCTAAGTAAACCGTCTGTAACTTCATATTGACCAAATAGACATTGGAACAGTAAGAAAGCAAACAAATGTATTTTCCAAAGTGCAAACTGGAATTCCTTCAACACTCATTCATCCGAAATTACAGGAAGACATGAAACAAAACAATGAAACTATACAGTAACACTGAGTGGATTATGATGCATGAGGATTAAAAAGTAAATAATACCTCTTTTGTGATGTCGTAAACAATGATGGCTGCAGCTGAACCTCTGTAATACATGGGTGCCAGGGCACGAAACTGTGGAAAGACAGAGAGGGTAAACAAAGATGGGTGAGAAGAGGATGAAGCTCATGCTGACCCAATCCATGGTGTTAATACATTAGATTTAACTTTGTAAAACTGAACATAGTGATAAGAGAGTGGAAAAAAAATACATCTTGTTTAGAGATAAATCCCAATCCAACTCTGAAGACTGTACACCTTGATTTTCTTCTGGTTTAACAAAGTGTTGACAGTTGATTAGAGTGTAATTTGCTATCATGCATTTTCACACTGCTCAGACGATGAAGCAGTGTTGAGGCTTAAATGGAAGTAGCTAATCGATTGCATAGTCACCACCCACGGTGATTACATGACTGACTCTTATTAGACTGACTGCATAGTGCTGACTGTAGCAAACTCAAAACGGAGTATAAGTTTAGAAAGAAAAGACAACCTAGAAGCATTTCGTTCAAGTGGTTTTCTTTTAAAATATGAGGATGGCGAGTCTTTCCACTCAGACCTCATACATGTGTTAGCTATCAACAGAAAGATGAGCAGAATGTGTCAAAAGCTGTTAGCGTTTTGATATTTATGGAAGACCATTTGATCTAAACCCAGTGGATCACAAAGCGGCATAACCAAAACAACATGTGAGATTCTAAATGTAGCTGCCCGGGACGTGAGGTGTTCCTCTTTCTGCCAGGTTTTGGTATTTTGGGGGTAAAATTCTTTCCAAAGTTGACTGAAGCACAGCTTCAGGACCTAGTCTGCACTGCTATGTCAGCTACATTACTATATTGATGACGATGTCTATCGGTCTGTGTTACTTTAATCCAGACTGAAATATCTTAACAGCTAAAGAGATTGCAACAAAATTTGATAGACGTTTTCATCTGCTCAAAGAATAAAACTTACTAACATTAAAGTTTCTTGCCCATCTGTAAGTCAATTTAACCACAACACTAATTACGCCCAATAAAAGCATGACTTTTAGCCTTACTATAATCTAAATAGATGAATTATAATAAAAAAATCACCTTCCATACAATGTTATGATAAAAAAGAGTACAGGCTGTAAACATGTTTAATTCTGCTGTACAAATTGGGTATTTTAACATGGAGCCTAATGGGGATTAACTCACTTTTGGGGCCAGCCTCAAGTGGACACAGGAGGAACCAAAATTTTTGGCACTTCCAAATTTGCCAGCGGCAGCCTGTTGCCCCAACTGGGTGTAAGATCAAACGTAGCCTAGTTTGAATGCAATTTCTCATTTAGGATGGAGTTTGCACTCTACTAATGTTTTGTGCGTTGCACCAACTGAGATAGTGCCAACGTCAGCCTAAATTACAACTTAATTATTACACTTAACTCCTAGTAGGTGTAAAGTCCTCCGTAGAGTATATCGGCTGCCATGGCGCATTGTTTTGAAAGGTGGGATGATTTGGAGGATGAGGAGATACAGAGGGTTCTCCCAGCTAGATTATATCGGCAACACGATATCCGCGAGAGATTACCTTTGGAAAAATATGATGACCAAGACTTGCACTTCCAAGTAACATATGTTGTAGTTGATAATTATACCACTCGATGTCACTGTCATTATACACACACTGTAGGTTAAGGCTTTAGGCTATAGTTATCACCTTACTTTAGTTTGTTTCAGCTGTTGGTCAGTTCCGAAAAGATTAGGCACGAAAAATAACTGCATCAAAATTGGTGCTTTCCTCTGATAGGCTGCTGGAAGTGTAAACGACATATCTGCGACAATGTTCTGGTTAGTTTGGATGTTACGGTCTACTAGTTAAGATGAACCTTATGTCTCTGTGGTGCAACCAAACAATGGCACAACTGAAGTTACAAACTAGCTAGTTTCAACGTGTGGTTAAGTGAGGACTTTACACCCTAACTTAGGACACAACTTACGCACAGCTGGTGCAACAGGCTGCAGAGGTCTGCTTTGTCTCAATAAGAGGGCGATTATTTGTATGTACTATTAAGAAAATGTAGGCAAATCAGTCATCAGTAGCATTTGGATGCACCAATAAACATCACTTCAGCTCCTGTTCAGATTCAATAAATGTTCATGGCTGGCCTCACCGCCATCCTGCAGCTGTAACAAATTTTGACAACTTTTTTCCTTATATTGTCTTATTTTGTCATTTGACACCACTTCTTTACTGTATGTATCTTTTTACAGCTCTCTCTGAGGGTTTGCCTTTGCATTCACTGCTCATCTACTGTATTTAAGCATGTGGCCGAACCTTGAATTTTACAAGCCCTTGATTTCAATGTATCTTGAACAGTAATGGCCTCTATAAGATTTCAGGTCTAAAAAAAAAAGATCAAGTAAAACAAGCAGACAATATACTTCAAAAAATGACTGTTGAGGATCAGGGTATTTTCCCTCTTAAACTCCAACCCTCCTCTTCTGCTTGCTTGCATTGTATAAGCTCTCCTGTGGCAATTTAACACACTAATAAAACCATGTGTCATTTATTAACTAATGATATTTATTCTAAGAGAAACAACCCGTGACTGAAAAAGACCTTCACTTGAAATGACCCAGGGCTTTCCCGCCAATTCTATTTTCCTTTACAGAATGATGGAATAAACTATCCATCTTGGAGTGACAGCGTTACCTCAGGAAAGCACACATTCCACATAATTATAGTTGTTACTGGCCCCAAGTCCGCCAACGGGAATCCAGCTTTGGCAGAGGCAGTGTGGAGAGTGCTGTCTGTTTCATTGCTGGGTTTGCACCACCAACAGTCCTGTGTGGTCTATCTCTGCTTAAACCCAAAGGGTAATCACAGCAAGACCAGACGTCTGACCACACAGCAGCCCAGAAAACAGCCTCAGTGATGCCCTGTGAGTGCTGACTAATTACTAAAACCACAAGCTGGGTGCTTAATGAAAGAAGCCCTCCTATTCCTGGAGAACACGTGGTTCTTATAGCTTGTTTTTATGTAGAGTACAGTCGGAGAGGAAGGATTAGATGGACTGTTGACAGCTAGGCTTATATGTACTCGTGAGGCCTCATCTGGTCTTGAGATATGGATTGTAGAAAGGGAAAAGAACACTATTTGCCCCCGTCTCCCCTTCCATGTGCATTTGCTGGCTTTGAGTTTCCCTCGGTATCAAATCAACAGCTTCTGATCGGCCAAAACTCAGCAAAAGTTGGAGAAACAAGCTCTGAAAGACTTCAAGATACCACAGCGCAAAACCAAATGAGAGGAATTTTACTCTTTTTTCCCGTGCGCTTGTGAACCTCACGGGCGGCTATGGGGCCACACAGGAGTGAAAAAAGGGTGGATTTGTGGGAATGAAAAGGTGGAGAAGAACAAAAAGGAAAGACAGAACTGATTCTTGCCAAGAGGAGAAATGAAAAGAAATAGTCCACAGGACAAAACACAATAGAAAGAGAGAAAAGCCTGACGTGGAGCTGAAGCAACTTGCAGATAAGACACAGTAGCAGGCAGCACACGCCACTGGGCTGAGACGGCTTGGGTTTCATCCTCAGGTCTTATCTTAAACGAGGGCCGCATTGATGTCCCCCCCTCAAGGGTCTCGAAGAAGCCGAGGCCCCCCCAGGGGAAAGAGGATAAAAGGCAAACAGCATCTTATCTCACCTCTCTGGAGAGGACAGCAGCTGGGATAAGGCATCACAGCAGCAGGGGATTGTGCAGGAGAAGAAGGAGAAGGGCATGCATAGAAAAAGGGAACAGCGTACGCAGGGAGAGTGTGTCATGAGAGAAAGTAGTTCCCTATGCTACAAAGGTCTGGGGTTGATGTTCTTGAGATGGACTTTAATACTACATTTTTACTCAGACAGCAAGATGTATGCTCTTTATTATGTCATCTGTAAAGGGTTTCAGTTTCACACTTTCTAGGGGTGTTTAAGAGGGGCACTTAAAGAAAAATGCTGCTGTAGACACAAAGGGTGCATAAATAACTGTACATGGATCTGATTGGCTGAAGGTATGTGATAATAAAATCACATATCTTGTTGCTGATCGCTACCGAACCATTTTTTTAAGTAACTTCTGCCTTTTAATGTCTATTGTGTTTTGTTTTTTGAACTTTTTTATTAGACTCAGCCAACAAAACACAAAACAACAATGGAGTCATTACCCAGAGGCGGATCTCATGGGCAAATATTTCATTAAAAAAAAATAAACGTCCACAGTTTAGATACAATAAAAAACGATAAATAATAAATTAAATGAATAATTGCAATACAAATAATTATAAATTAGAATAATTAGAATAATAGAAAAATGTTATATATAATAAAGAAATAATAAATACAATGAATAAATACGATAAAACAATAATAATGTATATCACAAATCAGTCCATCAGAAAGTCAACTGAAAAGGGACTAAGCAACAGAAGCCCAACTCATTTGCAATAAATCAGTTTGTAATTGTCTGTTTTTTTACTTTAAGTGTGCAACTCTAACTGTTGTCTGACCAGGACGTCCATGTAAATGTGTTTTTGTAACTTCAGAGGAATATTTCCAGTGAAAAGGGGGTTAAATAAAATAAAATAGTCAATAGATTCAATCATGTTTGCTACTTAAAACTAGCAGAAATGCGATGACACTCATTTTCTTGTATCTATGAATGCAATGAGGAAGAAGGAGTGAGATGGAGGACAGAGATTAAAGGTGATACAAATCATGACAAAATCATGTTTTGATTAAACTAAATGTGCCACTCACTGATTCAAATATTGTAAATCCTGAACGCACCACATACATGTTTTAAAGTACAGAAAAAAAGAGGGACTCATAACTCTCCCCCTACGAAGGTAAATGTTGCCCCCTATCAGAAGTCCTGAATAACTGCATGCTCACTCTCCCTGAGGCTGATTCGGGGAGTGGTATGTGTAACTTTCTCACTTCCCTTTAAAGCCACATGGGAGGGATCAGTAGATTTTCAAATCAGCCAAGTCAAACCGATTGATTACAGTGTCATAACTGTGTGTTGTTGTGGTTTGGCTGCGCAGACATGAAACACTCAGATCTACAATCCAGGAGTCCGTTTGAAAACAACGTTAAGGGCCAAAACCTCAGTGGATATTACTCACCCGCTCCTGTCCTGCCGTGTCCCAGATCAGGAACTTGTGCAGCTCATTCTGGTATTGCACGGTCTTGGTCATGAAGGACGCCCTGGTGAAAAGAAATGATAATAGTACTGATATTCTGTGTCACATTACAGATGTGTTAGATTGAATGTTACGGAGCTGCTACTCAGGTTTTATTACAACAAATGTTACAACTCTGAGATCATCTGGTTTGAGGTATTTTAAAATGTGTACCAGCTTTAGTAAACAACAGAGTACCAAATGAAAACCACTCAAAAGCTCTTGTATTAATTACAGCTCTATAAAAATTAAGTATTTTTGAAGCTGTCAACAATATCAACTGTTTGTTTTGATTCTCAAATAAGCTTTTGGTTAAAAAAACAACAACAATGTGTCTGCAAATATAACATAAATAATCCATCTGTGTTTGTTTATGTTATTCTGTGGCTGTTTATATTTAGTTCAAACAATCCAGGCTCTGTTCAGCAGTCCCCTGGTATTGATTAGGGCAACATATGCTGACAGAGATGTGTCTGTCTCAGCTGATCAATGCTGATGTATTGATCCAGCTTGAGGTCTTCCTCATATCGCTCATAAAAATAAAGATGTCTTGAAGTAGCTTCCTGGAGCTGATCCACATCCACAAAATCCCTTAGTTCATCAGAATCAGAACTATTACTGAAGCTAGAATTTCTGAATAATATTGATGGTGTTCTGTCAAATAGTGCTACCTACTCAGGTGTGCTCTTTGTTTATCTGTGCATCCCCTACCATCCATGTCATCACTAGGAACATTATTTGACAGAGGATATTAGTCTATTGAGATATACGCTTCAATTGAAATCTTAAATAAATGTATTCACATACAGTACCAAAACATGCTTACCTTAATCTTATAGTAACTGAGATTCACGATCCATAACTCCTCTAATAAGTTTGAGAAATCTTTTATGGACTACATTAGAGACAAGCTCAATACCCACTAAGCTGAAAGATAAGTCATACCTATATAAAACTCATAACCTGCTGCCACCATTATAGCCCATCACTTAAATTGAAGTTTTCATTTACTCACATCATTATTTTTGTTTTTTTTTCAGTTTATTTTTTCCACAACTGCCAATGTGTTGTGATTTGTTTTTTTGTTTTTTGTCTGTAAAGTCAGCAATGTTTGGATGTCCTGTATGCTTTCTAATAAGAAAATGATATATATATATTTAAAAAAAGAAACATTTACCCCTATTTTTTAATATACCACCGTACACAAATAGTGCTAATCCATAGCCTCATTGATGAGACTGTTTTTCAACAAAGCCTTAGAACTCAACAGAACACCTTCAATTTTCATCAATCAATGTATTGTTGATTAGTCAACAGTAGAAAAGATGAGCATGACCTTTTGAATTGACGTTAACATTCTTGTATATATATATAACTACTTAATTCCCAGCACTTTTGTACATAGGTTGTTCTAACTATTCTGCGCTTCTGTATATACTTTTTTATTATTATCTTATCTTATCTTATTTTATTCTAATCGTATTTATATCTTATTTTATTTTGTTTTGTTTTATTTTATTCATATTTATAACTTATTTTATTCCTTCTTCTATTAATATTTTGACTTTCTTACCTACTGTTTATAAGAGCTCTGTAATGACCGAATTTCCCTTCCAGGGATAAATAAAGCATTTCTGATTCTGATTCTGATTCTGTAAAGAGAAAGACCTCCAGTGCATTCTCATATAAGACAAAAAACAACTTCTTATAACAAACCTGGCTAGAAGCAGAAGATGTTTGGCTTTTTGAGTATACAAGGGGATTTGAACAGTTAATTAAAAATCAGAGTACATGCATGATCGTTTTTTTCAGCTTTGGAAGCATTTCACCAATACAGACCACATGATAACGTCCCGCTATGAACCTAAACACAAACCTCTTAAAGAGAGAAGTAACGTGACTCGTGGGAGACAGCAGGAACTCACCCGATTGTTGGGTTGATGTTTGGGTCAAAGCTGTCCTCCACAAATCTCCAAACAATACTCGACTTTCCAACTCCAGTGTCCTGCACAGACAAAATAAAGAAGCTGCTTACTAAACATAGTCAGAAACTATTACTACACATGTAATCACAACTATAAAAACACTTCTCTGGCAAAGAGCCCAGATGCGATCGCTTTTTCACGGCAGTGTCTTCCTTCCTGCTTCCCTTGTAGGTCTGCTACTGTGCGATAGTTGAACAGGGAAGACGTCATCAAGGGGTCATTGTTTGGTTTATGTTTTTGTTGATGAAGAAGGGAGGGTATAGAGAATATTTTAACTGCAATTAATTAATGAGATAATGGTGGAGAAAACACAGCCTTTGTTGTGGTTCTATAAGCAGTCCTGATGTGCATGAATATTGTGGCTGTCACTATTTTAAAAAGTGCACGAAGCAAAGACCAGTAATGTTTTTCTGGAAAGTTAAAATGCTTCAGGGCTGCAACAAACACTCTTTTGCATATTTTTGATCAGTCTGACATTTTTTTTTACAAATCAGCTTAAGAATTTTGCCAGTAAAGTGTAAAAAGTGTAAATACATATACATGTAAACCCCAGCACATTTCCAAGGATCAAATTTGTCAACTTCAGATTTTTTGTTTTATCTGACAAGCAGTCCAAACATCTGATAAAATACTTCATGTATAGATTTAGATATTGTAAACAGATTATTGATATGAGGTTTGAGGTTACCTCAAGGATGTATTAAACAGGCTATTGTTAAGAAAATTAATATGAGATCAACTAAAACCTCACTGATCATGAAGTAAATTCTTATCAAAAACAGAACAGTAGTAATAGAACACTGCAAAATGGCAACCTTGTTGTCAACACATGCATGCATCTTTATCCGGTATTCAACACCTCATTACAAAGGACAGGAAAGACCAATGGTGGTAATAGCTATATAAGTGGTAGTGCTAAAAGAAATAATTAAGTACTAGATTCCTTAGGCACAGGAAATGACGACTTTAATAGTATTAATAATAATACACTACAGTAAATCCTCAGTTTTAGAAACTAGAGCAGAAAATGGCTGGCTGATCGTTTTTACACACTCAGATAATAGTAATAGCAGATTATGGAGTAGCTGAGATGTCAGGAAGTTTTATGAATCCTTTATGAGGAAAATAAACCATTTTAATTATATGTTGTTGCTCAGACATGTAAAAGTGCTCTGCCTATGACTGATCTGATGACCTGTACGTTCATAAAGACAGTAATTTGAGAGGTAAGTGAACATATGTTTACCCCACCAGGCTCACAGTTCAGAGTATTCCGCATATTTAACTCATGTAAACAAACATGTCCATCAGCTCGGCTCAAGCTAATTTAAGAGCAGTGAGGCTCATCTGATGCCACAGGTACAGTCAGATGAATAGTGAGGATCATATGTACATGTTTAAATAAAAATCGAAGCACACTCACCCCCAGGAGGCAAACCTTTAACTCTCTCAGGGCCATATCGATCTCCTCTCTTTCAAAATGAGTTAGTGATGATGACCATTGACAGTTTTCTCCTCTGGCTACCTCTGATGTTGAAAATTCTTCAGGTGGTCTATGTTTACAAAAACTTTACCTCATCGTGGTCAAGAGCTGCCAAATGCACATCTCAGACTAAGTTACTAATCTCGCTACTATCCTTACAGCGGCTGGTAGTCCGCCTGATGTGCCATATTGAGAATTTAGTCCACAGCTAGCTAGCTCACAGTAAAGACATCTAAACGCTCAGTCTCCATCTTGAACGACGGCGTGTGGTCACGTGACTTTTCCGGTGTTCTGTCGAATAGTGCTACCCAGCGAATCGTGCCACTATGCGACTCTTCGCACATGTACGCATGCGTAGAACCACACTCCTGGGCGCTTGATAGGAAATACCATAGACTGTAAATAAATACTAGTCCAACGTGATACGATTCAATTTTCGGGGCAATTTAAGAGGAACAGCTGAATAAAAGAATAAAAGAGAAACTAAGAAAAGCAATTTAAACAACAATTAAACAATTAAAATCAGTAAAACACATAAAACAATGAGTGTATAAAAGAAAACCATAAATAAAAGTAGATTAAAAATGAATGTAACATCGTGGATAAAACAATATTACAGGAAGGCCTTTCAATAAAAATATGTTTTCTGCTGTGATTTAAAAGAAGATACGTGATACGTATATGATACATTTTACCTGAAACATTACAAAAAAGTCTTATAATAAAGTACCAAAATATTTTCACCTTATTCTTACATTGCACTTGCCCCCGTTTGTAGAAATTAAAAAAGCATAAACAGAAAGCAAATTGCCAGAGTACGGAAGAGGATTAGGGCCACCAGGGAAAAAAATTAATTAGGTCAATTTTTTATTATTATTCTAACAAAAAAAGTCAGAATTCTGACTTTTTTCTCAGAATAATAATTAAAAAACATTTGACCTTAATTCTTTTTTTCTGAGAAAAAAGTCAGAATTCTGAAAGTCAGAAATCCCATAATTCTGACTTTTTTCTCATAATAATAATAATAATAATAATAATAATAATAATGAAAATAACAATTAAAAAAAACGACCTTACTTTTTTTTCTGATAAAAAAGTCAGAATTCTAAGGTTAAAGTCAGAATTCGGACTCTTTTTCTCATAATAATAATAATAATAATAATAATAATAATAATAATAATGAAAATGGACATTCATTTTTTTTCCCCCCCAGTGGCCCTAATCCTCTTCCGTACCAGCGCTATGGATTCGCTATCGGGTAGCATTTTTTGACAAAGCAGCACAACTCGTCAGAACACCGGCTCTTTTTTGTTTGCAGATACACAAAGCCCATAGGCTCTATTTATGCTCAGGTATGTCTTGTTTGAGCCTCAGCCGAGCAGCTCTTACCGGTTAAAGGTCGTATTTTTACATGTATAATCAGCCGGTCTCTTCCAGCACCAGGAAGTAGTTTGAGGAAGTAGTGAGCGGCCGTGTTTGAGTGACAGCTGAGCGGTGGTGACAGCCCACACGGGACGGCAGCCCGCAGAGCCGAGCCGAGACTCAAGATGGCAGGTAATCACACTTTTTAATACTGTTTTCTTCAATACTTTCGAGTCTTATTGTGACTTATACAGCTGCATTTCGGTTTACACTGGATTAATACTTAACAGAGTGTTCCCTGCTTTGCTAAATGTGTACTGTTCTGAGGCAAAGTGCTGCTAAGAGGAGCCAAGTCATAGGAAAGGGCTGGACGAGCCATGTTAGCAAACTTAGCACTACTAGCCAGCTGGCTAACGGAGGCTGCTCCGGGGGATCGAAATGTGTGATTGTGGGGCTGCATCTAAACGTATAAATATCCAGTATATGTTAATGATTCTTTATAAGCACTCTTTCATGAAGTTAGACACCATAACGTGCCCCCACTCGCGTATATTATCGAACTGTTGCCATAGCGCGTTGACCTAGCTAACGTTAGCCGAGTTGCTAAAGTCATTTTCAGCCATAAGCTGGCCAAATCCTCCTTTATACCATAACAAAGGGGAGATGATGTTCTTGGCCAACATGCTTTTAGGGGTTTTCTTCAACCACCCGCAGTTAAATTTACTCCACACACAACACCGCGTTTAATGCGCCGTTTCAAAGTAGGTATTGTTTTGTACATTTCGTGCACATTCCCTTGCTTGTCCAGCTGTAAACACTGGCTTACAGCCGTTCCACCACATGCTTCTCCTTCTTAGATCTCTTTCTGGACTCTTCTTTGGACTAGTTATTGTCCCATATTCAGGACTGAAGTGAATCAAGTGTCTTGATTTGTTGTTTTATCACCCAAATAAAAGGAAGTGTTTGAATGTAACATCTGCATATCAAGTTCGTGTTTATCACATACGACTATGCGGATGTTACTTAATGTATAGGGGGCTTGATGACTTTGTAGTTGCCTATTTAACTGTAAAGGTCTTGGTTAAGATATTGGTTATGTAGTAAGAAGTTAACCTGAATTCAAATTAGGTGTTTCCCCTGCAACTATGCTGCATTTTATTGAAACAAATCAACAATTTTCTATTTCCAGCCTCAAAGATCATAAACTACTCTAAGAGAGTTATGCTTTAGTCCCTGGTATCTCTACTTTCGAGGTTATAATTTAAAAAAAATGTTACAATCCTTTCTGAAGCCTCAAAGTCATTTTTTTCTGATTTAATTGAAAGACAGACAATATGAGACCAATTTAAATGTTAAAAAGGGGTCACTGACGCATACATTTTTGAAGATGCACAGTATAAATAAACTAGGGATGTACATTTTAAGTATTTTCCGTGATCGATTTTTGTCGAAAATGTTAACGATCAATTATTTCCCCCTAAATTATATTTTCTACAGCAACACAATGCATATAACTGACAGTATTGAATACGGGTACATGTTTAATGACTATCAACGATCAGGCTCATAAAAATATTCTCTGCAGACATAGTCTTATAAAGTGAAGGCTCATACTACGAACAGAAAAGTACTTCAGACTCACAGTGTCCAGTTTTCTGTCTACTCGTTCTTATTGATGAAAATAAACGTGTTTTCGGTCAGGTGTCAGCCGGGAGCGCAACCGGGTCATAATCAGTCTAGCTGCAGAAACGCTCAGACGGCTCTGATGTTGATGGTCTGCAAACATAGCGTACTAGGAATTCCCACCGGTCTGTTGGCTTTGTATCCAAAGTTGGGGAAATGTCCTGTTTGAAGTTGTCAACCTTCGTGTCCGTATCGTTGTAGGCAGCAGTTGCCCATTGATCCTCTCAAAAAAGCACTCGTGGAGAACGGTCACTCAGTCGCATCCCCCAACTGAGTGTCTCCGCTGTCCTTAACACCTGTAACAGCTGATTCAAATCGAAACATGCTTTAAACTTAAAACACCTACCTGATAGCTGAGTGTAATATGAGACCACGTGATGTTTGTTCCACGTGACGGAAAACTGAAAACAAAAATGCGTGTTTCGAGCGATTTCTTAACAATCAATTAATCGATAGTCGATTAATTGTGTACATCCCTAGTATAAACCAACTACTTTAGAAAAATGACTACTAAACACATTATGAGTAGGTGTTGTATTCGGAATAGAGGCAAAGAAGCATACATTTAAGGTGCATCAAAACCCAGAAACACCGGGCATACATTTAAATTACTATAAAGAGAAGTGAGTCAAAAGAAGAAACAAACATACACGTATAAATACAAACATTGTGCCTGAGGGTTTGGTGTCAGGCGGTGGATAAAGTGTCTTATGACTATGAAAAGCATTGAGAAATAAACAACAGAAACGTACCTACACTCAGAAATCAGAGCTTCATGATGTTTTAACAGTAGCTGGTTTCCCTCAGGTGAGCTCTCTATGAAAAAAATAAAAGATGTTTGTTCATGCACCAAAATGATCTGTGGCATCCATGACTTGTGGGATCCAGCACCACTTCAGGGAGGTTTTGTACATCCTCTTTGTGTGTTTAAGAAATAAAATCATCTGAGACAGAAGTGTTGAATCCAGTGGAAAATGTCACGTCTGTATTTTCTGTTTTGATTTCTTCCGTTTATGCGTCACCTCACCGATGATGCTCTACGTTTCAGTGCGACCACACTGATTTATTGTCTGATTGAAGCAGACTTTGTCCCCTCTCGGTAATTGTCAGCCTGTAAACCTGCCAACCCACAAGTCTTTTCATTTTGTCTGGGGGAGTGGTCGCGCATAGACTGATGGTATGTTGATGACACGTTTGCTGCCATGGATTCACCCTCTAATCGTCTTATCCTTGCAGGTCTATCTTTATACTTTGAAGATGGCCACGACGATTTGGATGATTGTGAGTATTCTTGTTTTTTTTATTTTGTTGTAAAACAAACATGTGAACAAACCATGTGATGGTTTAACATGTTGTAAATATGTTGGGCTGTGTTTGCTATGTCTGTGGAAGTGTCATCTTTCTTAGCAACCCTGTTTGCCCATGAGAAATTTAGAGCTGTCAACGGCATTTCAGGGTTTTACGCTATTCTATTATTAGCGTTTATATAGACCAACAGTCCCTGTTGTCTGCATTTGCTGGGGTGATGAAACAGCGTTTAACTCCAGCTGCAAAGCCAGAGCATATTTATGGTCTTTCGAAAATTAAACAAAATAAACCATTAGACATGAGCCTTTTTGCTTTGTTCACACATTTACTCTGAGTCAGAGTCTTCAGCATGGCACAGTGATCACTCTGCTGCATCTGCCAGTTCTCATTCAAATGTACAAATGTTGTGGTTTTATAGGCGGGTAGTAGCTGTGTGTTTCAGAAAGTTTCCAGTTTGTGCGCGTATGAAATAATCTCTTCTCCGTTCCGTAGTTGGATTCGATGATTATGGTTCAGAGTGCGACGGGATCCGCATCACAGCCTTCCTCGATGCGGGACAGGACAACCTCACTCCTCTGGGGAGGCTAGAAAAATACGCCTTCAGTGAGAATGTCTTCAACAGGTAAGAGGAGCTCTGTGGTCACTCTGTGGTCACTCTGTGGACTCCACACTGTGCATTGACCAGACAGACAGACAGATGGACAGACAGACAGTAGGATGTTTGTTTGTAGTTTTTGAGTTGTGAGGACGTGTTGGGGCAGAAGATGCACATTTAAAAAGATGTTCGAAAGCTTTGACTGTTGAATTAAAGCTGCTGTTGGTAGTCACAGAGTAAACATCTGTTCAGAGAGAGGGACTTCTATTGTCAACACTATCCCTCCCAACCAGATTTCCTCTTAGACCCCCCAACACAGATCGGTGTGTGCAGTCATGATAGTGCCGGACTCATAACCAATGGGAGGACGTAGTAGGGGCCGCCCCTTAACCAATCAGGACAGAGGATTTGAGATTAGCTATGATTGGTCCGTCATAACAGGAACAAGGGGAATAATAACATTGCTTTATACATAGGCATTGGAAAACGCAGAGATTTTGCAGTAGTCTCAAATTACGCCACTTACCGATGAGTACCGATGGGCATTTTCACCTTTTCTCCAAACCCAGCAGAAAAAGCAACGTTTTTTACACCATTCTTACCAACAGCAGCTTTCAGTGATGTCATTTTTCGTTTTGTAATTTTTAGAACACATCCTGTCACAACCAGACATTTTGAATTTGAGATAAACACAAGGTACTTGTGCTGAAAGAGGATGAGTGCTTCATTGAAGAAGACACACCCCACTATGCCATTTACTGATAAAGTTAATAGCCTACCACATGGCTCCTGACGTCAGACAGAACACACCCTGCATGAAAAACCATAAAAACTACAGTAAAGGGTGCTCCAGGTACTCAACAGTGAGGACTGAATCTGCATTAAATAAACATATGTCAAGTGTGGTGTGCCTGGGTAGCAGACAGGCATCAAACAGAAGCGGCCTTTACCAATCAAATCTTGAAGCATTACTCCTTTTAAGAGGATGAACACCTTTTCTGTTCTGTTTCAGCATTCTGGTGTGGTAGTAACTCTTCTGAAACATTACAACTAATGCATGTAAACAGAACTGTTGCAGAACCGGCTAATATGTCCTCACGCTGAGGATCTGTGTTGACAGCAGTTTGCCATCTCTAGTGGTTCCTACCATGAAGGAAACATCTGCAACCGAGTGGAAATTAGAATCAAGGAAACATCTGGGAAATGACACAGATCTGTCACCTCTTGTAAAAAAAGATGGAGCTGTATTTTCAAATGGAATTTGAATATTAAATAATTTCTCAACTTAGTTTGAAACAGTTATTTTCCTTATGCACAGAATTTAAGTTTTGCGTTTTGCTTGGACAGAAAAGTTCTTATTTGAACTATTTAAAAAGTTTGTTAGATTGTTCATTTAATTTTCTGATGCAAATGTTTAATGACTCACACAATGCTCAATAGTACATTTAAAATATAGTTTCATGTTTTTTCTTTGTGTCTATCATGTAAAGGGAACTGAATAATGCTCTAACTGTATTAGGCTCTGCATGGAAATATTTGGAACACATTGTTCCATCTGCAGTTGTCTCGATGTGTTTTTGTCATAGTCATCTGGATAGTGTCAGCATTCCTGTGTATTTACTAATCACATACCTGCTTTAACTCTGGAGTGCCAGAATGCCAAAAGACTTCAAGTTGGGCCAGGGGTGGATGGTGTCTGTCTGAGCAGGGCATCTACTTGACAACGCCATTCTTCCTTTTTAGCTTTTCTTACTCGATACAGACTCAAACATCTGTGTGTGTTTTCAGATATTTCTCATGTTGTCTTTCTTATACAGTGAGCGGTGTTAGAGAGGCAGATAGCCTCTCTAACACCGCTCTGTCGCCCCCACAGGAACACGTTTCGTTCCTGTCTCCATGCTTTTCATGCTCAGCTTTGCAGGGTTCAAGCCCTCCTGTCAATTCTAAGCACATGTGTGTGTGTATGTAATCTTCTTGACAGCGCTGTCAGTGCTGTGTGTGTGTGTGTGTGTGTGTGTGTGTGTGTGTGTGTGTGTGTGTGTGTGTGTGTGTGTGTGTGTGTGTGTGTGTGTGTGTGTGTGTGTGTGTGTGTGTGTGTGTGTGTGTGTGTGTGTGTGTGTGTGTGTGTGTGTGTGTGTGTGTGTGTGTGTGTGTGCTCTCAGCACTTGTAGGTATTGGCAGGCATTCTACTAACTTGACGCTTCTGTTGCTTTCTAGGCAGATCGTGGCTCGCGGCCTGCTTGATGTGCTTCGAGAGTTCAGTGACAATGAGAATGACTTTATCAGTGTCATGGAGACAGTTGCCAGAATGTCAGAAGATGGAGGTAGAAGTTTTTTTTCTTTTTCATCCATTAGTCGTCGTGTCTGGATAAATCTGTGCCTTCTGTCCGACTTACTTGATCATTTTATCTTTCATTAAAATGCTCTTAAACTCACACTCAAAAGTTGCACTGTATTTAACCTATTTCATTCCTTTAATGTGTTGACACAGAGCCCACAGTACGAGCTGAACTCATGGAGCAAGTCCCCAACATTGCCATGTTCTTGCATGAAAGTCGGCCCAACTTCCCCGCTGCTTTTTCAAGATACTTGGTTCCCATTGTAGTCCGATATCTCACGGATCCAAATAACCAGGTAGGTTCAGGCTGACGCCTTTGTAGCAGCTTTCCACAATGAGCCCCAGAGTGTAAGCATATTTTTTTTAAATCCTCCATTTTCTCCCAGGTGAGGAAGACCAGCCAGGCGGCACTGCTCGTTCTGTTGGAGCAGGGCCTGATCTCTAAAGCCGATATGGAGACCAAAGTTTGTCCGGTTCTGCTTGAACTCACAGAACCCAGCAGTGACGACGACTACAAAATCGAGGCAGTTGCGGTAAGATTTAAAAGAGATTTAATAAAAGTGATTGGTTCTTTATTTTCAGGGTGAAGGGCTTGGATTGAATTTTACTGAAAACCACACAACACGAGACAAACTGCTGTTAAACCGCTGGCACAGCAGTGCTCTTACATTCACTTCCCTGTGATCAGTCAGTGTCTTTATCTAATCCAGTCAACAGTCTCAAATACAAACAGCCTTTGTGTCGACACAGCGTGATCGATGCTGTGGGAGATTCTGATTTCAGATTTCATTATCTGTAATAGATCATGCTTTATGAAACTGTCAAAGTTGAAACCCTCTAAATTGAATGTGATTAAGATGAATATTCCACTGGATAAAGATTGTATCTATTCTAATTTGTATCTTTTGTCTAATTTATTTGCTTGGATCAATTTTTGGTTTTTCAAATTCAGCCACTGACGCACACAAACATCTTCTCATTACTCTCTCCATGTTCCTCCTCTGACAGATCATGTGCAAAGTCGTTACCATGTTGAGCAAAGACACAGTGGAGCATCTGTTGCTGCCACGCTTCTGCGACCTGTGCAGTGATGTCCGACTCTTCCAAGTCCGCAAGGTAACTTTCTCAAAACCAGTGTTTCCGCTAAAGGTTGAAAATAATAGCCTTGATAATAATCTGTCCATGCTCCAGCCACAAACACTCAGTTGACCTGGAGTTTAAGTGGGTCTCATTACGGATAATAAATTCAGTTACACAGTGCGTCAGCATTCACTCTGTTTTAGGCATCCCTTCAGCGTACACACTGTTGTTTCTGTGAGGAATGTTAACTCTTAGGCGGAACTGAACCTTTTTTTTTTACTATTTCTTGCTTTCGTGTAATCCTATTTTTCTCTGAAGCTGCACTTTGAAGTTCATTTGTTCTTTTGCTGTTGTTGCCCGGGGCAGCAGTCTCAATAAACATAAAAAATCTCTATTTCATTTAATGAGTCATCAGAGATGAAGCATGCCTGAAAATTGCACAATAGGACAACTGCACAAACTACATCATTGCAGTTGGACCATCTGTTGAAATTGTTGTGATGACGCAGAAAAAACACGATTTGTAGATCTCAAAACAAAGGCTTTGTTGAAACTGCAGCTGAAGAACGAAATGAAGGAATGTGATGTTAACTTTGTGAAAAACAAATAAAATATGATCAGGTGGATGTTTGAAATAAGATAAGAGGTGCGCAGACTTAGCCTAATGGTGAAGTGGCTAACCACTGTAGCGGATGGCCCGGGTTTAAGTCCAGCCTGTGGCCTCTATCCCGCATGTCGTACCCCCCAGCCTCTCCCAGTTTCCTACACTATCCACTGTCCTCTCCACTATAATTAAAGGTGTTAAAGCCCCTAAAAATATTTTTAAAAATAAGATAGATAATAATTTATTAACAAAATATAGCACAAGTAGAGAATACATTTAAATAAAGTTAAAATAATAATAATAACATCGTATGCTCATAAAGTGGCTGGCCCTGGTTTGATTCCAGCCTGCAGCTCCCTTCCTGTAAGTCATTCCCCCACTCTCTCACCCAGCATCCTGCTCTATCCACTGTCCTCTCCTATCTAAACTAAGGTATAAAAGTCCAAAAATATAACTTATATATATATATATATATATATATATATATATATATATATATGGCAGTAAGGACATGTTATACAGAGGTGACAGTTTGACATGGTGTGATTGTGACAGATGGCAAAAGGGTCAATCCAGGGTCATATTAAAAAAACAACATATAATGTGCAATGTGAGACAGTTGAGTCGCAATATAATGATAAAAAAGTATTAAAGCAGAATATGTTTTATATTTTAGATTCTGTAAAGTAGCCCCCGTTTTCCTTCATGACAGCTTTTTCACATTCTTGGTATTCTCTCTTGGTAGTCTGCTTCATGAAGTGGTCTCCTGGAATGGTTTCTAATTAACATGAGCCTTGTCAAGAGTTCATTTGTAGAATGACACGCCTTCTTAATGTGTTTGAGACCATCAGTTGTGTTCAGAGGTAGGGTTAGTACACAATGGATGACCCTATTTGACTACTGTTGTAATCCATATTATGGCAAAACCATATTATGTCATAGTTTTGATATCTTCAGTATTAAACTACAATGTGGAAAATAAAAAATCAATAAAAAGCATTGAATGAGAAGGTGTGTCCAAACTTTTGACTCGTAGTGTATTTGGATATGTCTGTATACGGAGATAGAGAATAGTGAAAAGTACTACAGAGTAATAACATAATCAGTTTGGTGTATTCTGATGAAACTCCACAGTTCAGAACTCTCCTTTCTGGTAATATGGGAATAAAGTTCACTAGGTCGTGTAAATACCCCCAAGACATGACACAACAAAGCACATGCACATGATGTTAGGAGACAAAGGTTAAGATGATAAAGCTGAAGGACATTCATTACATAACTTGAAATTTCTAGAATACCATAATATGAGTATGATTATTTTTCTTGTCTTGTCGTAATTGTCATTCTCATGAGACCCGATGCAGCTCTGTAATACTTTGTGGTTGTTGCCTGATGGTTATCAGGCCTGTACGTTTGCTTTTGTTCATTGTTATATTTGTTTTGTGTGTTTCAGGTCTGTGCTGCTAACTTTGGAGAGTTTTGTTCTATTGTGGGTCAGGAGGCCACAGAAAAACTACTGGTGAGAAGCTTTACCATGTGTTTTTCTCTGATTATGTCAATCGAGCACCACAACTAAACACTCAGAGAGTTTAATAAGACCGTTTCATAACTTGAAACCTCTCTGTGTGACCAACAAAAGCAACCCCGACTATCAAAAGGAAGACCACCATATCTATGCACTTACTATATTGACACCTGTCCTGTTTGACATATGGCTACTTTCAAATCTGTCAGCACCATGATTGTGTAACACTGATGTCCTTCACTTGTTACCTCTGTGGAGTTGTTTCAGAGCTCTTTATGGTTAAAGTGCTGTCATGTAATTTAACATCATATTCTGCTCTCCTTTAACACCACAATCATTTCATGTGCAGTTCACAAGTTCAATGTTTATCTAAAGTGACTCTGACTCTGCTCTGTCTGTTTATACAGATGCCCAAGTTCTTCGACCTGTGCTCAGACAGTTTGTGGGGCATCAGGAAAGCATGTGCTGAGTGCTTCATGATGGTCTCTAACTCCACCTCTCCGGAAGTGCGACGTGCAAAACTGTCCCCACTGTTTATCAGCCTCATCAGTGACCAGTCTCGCTGGGTAAGACACAAACACACACAACATAACACACACAGGAAAACATGTCTTTTTTAAATTCATTCTCTTGCATGATATTACAAAGACATTTCTGTCTTGTAACTTCCTCTAAACAATGTCGACAAACTGAGCAGCTGTTGCTTTTTCTGGACTTATCTTTCTGTTGCTGAGTTTGAGCTCTGAGCCTTATCTCCACTAACATGAGACTTCTTTGTTTTTATTCATTTTATAGTAAATATTCAAGTTAATAAAAATAATCTTGTATATCTAACAAATGCAAATTCATATTTATAAAAAAATATTTTGGGAAAAAAAACATTAGCGAAAAGGTGGAATTTAGAAAATGACACACCAACTAGTCAAGAGGTTTTTATTATTTTTCTGGCATTATCGCTTGCAGGATTTTATCATTTTATTTTATATTTTTATATTTCCAATTTTCATTAATTTTATATTAATAAAAAATGGTATATTTATCATATATTTTTTAAATTTTATTTTTTTCATCTTTAAACTTTTTTTTAAAATTATTGTTTAATTTCCTATTATTGTCTTCCTCACTTTGTACCTCTGTTTTGAAAGGGGATATATAAATAAAGATCATTATTATTATTATTATTATCATTATTATTATTATTATTATTCAATACTCTACTTTTGATCAGTGTGCAGATATGATTGTCAACAAGACTCAAAGCTTGAGGGAAGTCTGTGTTTGGTCTGCAGACGAAAGTGTGAGGAGTATTTTCGGCATCAGTGTGTCTCCGTGTGTTGTACATTTGGCATCTCCCCGCGTCCATGAGGGTCCATATTTAGCCGCTCAAACAGCTTGAGACAATGAACAAGTTGGATCTTGTCTGTATATGCAGACTAACGCACTATAAACAGAGCTGCACTGTCTGTGTCTGTTTGGATTGACGCTCACCAAAGCAAATAATCCTCCTTGTACACAGTCAGAGATCATTTCAGTGTTGAGCTCTGAGGAATGTTTTCAGTGATGATGATTCTGACAGATTCTCTCTCTGCTCCACCTGCAGGTGCGACAGGCTGCCTTCCAGTCTCTGGGACGTTTCATCTCCACCTTTGCCAATCCCTCCAGCACAGGCCTTCACTTCAGAGAGGATGGGGCACTACTAGAGCTCCCCAGGTGTACATTAGACAGGTGAGTGTCATCTACAGCTGCTGTTCTTTAATGTAATACTTAATTCTTTGTTGTTTTAATACTCAACTCAACTTTATTTATATAGCACCTTTCATACATACAAACATACAGCCCAACGTGCTTCACAAAATAACAGAGGGACAGAAAACAACAGCAATGGTAAAATTATAAAAGTCATGATTATAAATAAAATAGAATCAATACAGTAAAATTAATAAAAATAAGTAAGAGTAGAAAGAAAATTTAAAAATAAGGTAGAGTTAAAAAGATCAGATAAATACAGTAAATAAATAAATAATTAAATAAGATAAATAAATGTTAAATCAATGATTATGATATCAATGCAGTCCAGGGCTGAAAACAAATTACTCCAAATTAAAAGCTAGATTAATCAGAATCAGAAATACTTCATTTATCCCGGGGGGAAATTCAGTCATTAAAGTTGCTCCTATACACAATAATTAAGAATATCAAATAATATTAATAGAAGAAGTAATTAATAAGATATAAAGACAAATAAAAATAAAAATGTAAGTCTTGAGTATACTTTTAAAATCACTCAGGGAGCTTGCTGTTCTGATGTCCAGAGGCAGAGTTCCACAGCTTAGGGGCATAAACACAGACCGCTCTCTGGCTTTTGTTCTCTTTTGTATATCTTACCAGATCAGAAGGTATTGTTACTTAATAAAGTGAGCTCCTCCTGTATATTCAGGCTGTGATCACAGCTGTGTTCTGTATCAGTGCAATTATGAACTTGTGTCTGTACAAACAGGGTTAAGTATTGCATCACTGGTCCCTGTTGCCTGGGTGTGATCAGGTCCGACCAGTTTTTCTTAGTGAAAGAGTTTATCTGCAAGTCAGGGATGTGAAAGGACTTGAAGAAGACACTGATGTGTTTTTCATGGATCCTTTAACCTCCTCGTTACCTCATAAGAGACACTTGAAGAGCGTGAATCTACAATTTCATTAGTTATCACACATTTCTGAAGTAAATTTTTTTGTTTTTGCAGTGAGATAATTGTATTTAACAGATGGACGTTGTGTTACTCTCTTTTCAGTGACTGCTCCCTGAACTCTCTGAACTGCTCCGGCATCAGCAGCTGCCACACAGAAAGGACCATCACCCACACGCCCCCCAATCAGGATGGCCGTGCCACGCCTTCCCCGGAGCACGTGTCATCAGCCGACGATATGCACAACTACGACGACAACCACGCTTCAGCTCCCAGAGAGATGCACAGCAGCTTCGCCCGGACAATCTCAAACTGCAACACCAGCCCTGTAACTACAAACAACTCAAGGAACACAAGAGAAATGGAGCAGACCGATGAGAACTTTAACTCTTTTCACTACTGGAGATCGCCTTTACCAGACATCAGCGGGGAACTTGAAATGCTTGGTAGTCAAACTTCAGGGGAAGTGGTAGAGAAGGAGGAACAGAAGGAGGAAGAAGAGGAGGAGCAATATAAGGACAGTTGTTCTGATTCAAAACCCAGCCCTGGCCAAGCTACCAGCGACCAGATCCAGAAAGTCTTGGACTGTCTGCAACCTCACATGGACGACCCTGATGTGCAAGGTGAGAATACAGAGAGAGTTAGTGATGTGAAAATGTGAAACTCTAGCGCTGTGTTGTCATGTAGACTGAGTTGTGTTTGTGTGTCTACCCTTAGCTCAAGTCCAAGTGTTGTCAGCAGCTCTGAAGGCCGCTCAGCTCGACAGTCCTGCAGACGACAGCCCAGCAGACCCCACAGAGCAGACCGAACCTGAGCCAGAGCCCCAGCCCCAGCCCCCGCCCCAGCCCCAGCCCAAAGAACAGTCCGAGAGCGACGCTGACAGCCCATCAGTGGAGAGCAAATCAGTGGAGGTTCAGTCAGAAAGTGAAGAGAGCCCCACAGAAGAGGAGCAGAGGATGGAAACTTCTCTTTCCTCAGAGTCGAGCCCAGTCCAGGAGCAAGGAGACGAGGAGACGCAGACAGAGCCGCTGGAGGACCAGGAAGAGTCTCCTCCTGACTCCCCTGTTCCAGTAAGAGACTCTCAGATATTTGCAGGATGAGCAGATTTATTTAAAGCTTCAGGTGGTGGTTTTAAGCTTGATTCACACAGGGTTAACAGGAGTTTTGCAGAGGATATGTGCAGATTGAACAAACAAACAAACGCACACATCGAAGAGTTCAGTCCTGCTGGCTCCAACGTTTGTTGTGACGCAGCTTCACCTCTGTTACTACCTCCAAAGCCAGCTCATCCATGATTAACTTCTCTCCACTATTGTTTCCCCTGTGACATTTACACTCAGCAGTAACACTCCCGCCCTGATCAGCCAACATAAATGGTCCCTAGTCAACGGTTTCCAGCTTTTAAAGACCCTGAAAGTGTTGCAAAATATCCATGAAGAAGTCCTGTTAATGATCATACAAGATCATTTTAATATTCTGCAGTAAAAGCTCACCAGCTCAGGCTTGAGTGGGCATATTTTGATCAGACTTGGCTGTGATCGGGTTAGCAACACGAGAGAAAACTCCACAACTGTCATAAGATTTTGAATCAGATCCACAATCCTGATTTGTGCATCCTCGCAGGACTTACGGGCATCTGAATGTCTCTGAAGAAAGCTGTAGTAGATCTCATTGCCATGACTTGGCATCTCTCTAGATCCAGGCTGCATGAAATTCATTCAGTCCATCAGTTCTGCAACATGTCTGAAAAATTGGAGATGTTTCTGTGTGCATTCCAAAGACACGGAGGAGCTTTTTAAATATTCGCAACCAAAATGTGTTCAATATATTGCGGTTTTCTTCCTGATGGATTCAAACTCTTAAGAAGAGAAATCAATCATTTAATTTATGGATAGAATAGAGATTTCCTTTTAGTACAATTCCTCTAGGATATATCAAGCCAATGCCCAAGGCAACGGAAAGCTCCTTCAAAAGGGTGATAAGAAATGTTTGATTGGTTTATATTTAATGCATCTTTAATTTGCGGTCTCGTTTCCTAACCGTGTGTGTGGGTCTGATTTTTCCCAGGAGTCTGAACTAATTGAGAGTGTGGAGGAGGAAGGAAAAGAAGACTCTGCTCACAGCCCGGTCTCCGAGGATAGGCCTAAGATCCAGGTAAGTCAGCAACTTCCATCAAACATCCTGCGGATATTGATCGAACCCCTCACTGTTTCTATCGATCAGCACAAACGAGGATTATGAAACACCTCCTCCCTCTGCGCCCCTGCTCCTCTTTCATCCTTGCTCTTTAATCTCCCTGTGTCTGCAGAATGTCATCCCCCAGCAGCTTTTGGATCAGTACCTCTCCATGACGGACCCCGCCCGCGCTCAGACGGTGGATACGGAGATAGCCAAACACTGTGCCTTCAGCCTGCCGGGGGTGGCTCTCACCCTGGGACGACAGAACTGGCACTGCCTCAAGGACACATATGAAACGCTCGCTACTGATGTGCAGGTAGGCTGAGAAGCTGAGTTTGAGAGAGTCAGAGGGGGATTAGATTTACTGTGTCACTTCAGAAAATGATTATTAATGCTGCCACAGACGCAGTTATTTCAGCAACACTTTATGTAAAGCTCAGTTTAATCATATAATTGAGCTTCAGGAGAAATTGTCTGGATTTTAAGCTCTGGGAATAATCATTTAAATTTATTCGTAATCAAAAATAAACCTTTGACTGAACAGCTGAGGTTGTATATTTACTGGAAAACCCTGCAGTAGACTAATATATCTCAATAATTCACATCACACAGGCTTCCTTTTAATTATAAGAGAAACTTTTCATCATTAATGGGAGATTATTAATGACTGTTCTTGGAAAATGAGTGCTAAAGCCGAATTACACTAAATACTTTAATTTAGCTTTACACAAGTAAACACACGAGACAATCTAAACGTAACTGACTTCAATCTATCAATATATAAATCAAAGGCTGAGTGCTTTGTCTGAAGTCCTGGTGTGGATTGATTTAGTGTTGACTTCTCCAAAGATAAACGGGCGTTTACTCTTGTTGTTAGTGGAAAACATAATTAAGTGCACTTAGTCTATTAATAATTGATACTGCAGATTGATGAATACACACAGGAGAGATAAGAATAGGAAGCAAATAAGAGCAAAAGATTAAAAACACTGCTTGTTATGTGCTGTCTCTGCCTGAGGAGTAAGATAAGATAACTTTATTGATCCCCTATTGGGGGACATTTTTTGTTCCAGCAGTTTTCAGTAAGAGGCAGGGAGTTCAACCATATACTTACAATTTAAAATAGAATAGTTAAAGTTAAAAAAAAAAAAAAAAGAATAATGGGAAATAAAATTAATATTATAAATACACACACTATAGACAAAACAATATTTAAAAAAAATAAAAAAAATAATTAAATTAATATTATAAATACATACATTATGGACAAAAAATATTTCAACATGATAATAATATAAAATAATATAAAATAATATAAATATTATAAATGCATACACTATGGACAAAAAAAATCAAAATAATAAGATAAAATATGATAGAATAGAATATGATATAAAGTAAAACAACTACTATACAATTAAACAGCTGGGTTACAGCTAAGATGGAAGCACAAAAACTCGGCATGCGGTTCAGCTGTAAAGGACAGGAAGTATTTGAAAACAGTAGTAAGTAAGCAGTCATGGTTAAAAAAAGACAATACATCTGCACTAAAGCTGCTGAAATGGAGAGCATAAGAAATAGAGAGGTTGTTTTTTCCATTGGTCATGTGTTTGTTTTAATCATCCATTGTTCAGTATAGTTATCGGCTGAAGGCTTACTCTGGTTTTATGAAGAATTTAGTCTAACATATGTAAATGCTGTGATGTTTTAAAGCTCAGCTCATGGATCGTGTGTGAGAGTGAGGAAAACGGTTCTTGTGTCTTCAGTCATGTTGTTCTGTGTGTGCTGAGGTCACTGTCTGCACTCCAGGGTTGTCTTCAGCTTGACTAGTGCTGGTGGTTTTGTAGGGTTTGGACACTTCATACTAATAAGTCACTGTCTGTTTAATTTGATGATTCAGAATCTTTGTGTCAGCTTGCCATCCTTCTGCTCCTCACAGTTTGTGATGAAAGGAAACATTAATTTGCGTTTTACAAAGTTAGTAATAAAAGTGATCACAGATTAAACCGATGACCCTCACTCCGAGTGTCCCTCATTGAGATCCTTCTCCTGCTCGCTTTGAGTAACACTTGCTGGTTGGACACTTTGATTGAGGACATGTGAAGAGATGGAACTGTGCAAAAGGAAACGTTTCTTCACTCGGCAGCAGCCGAGAGTGTGACAGCTCTCAGTCACACTGCTGCTCATTACTTCATCACTGCACTGAGGGTCACTGTTAGCATGACAACGCTCCACTGTTCAGCTGTGGGCTCAGACTGGGCACTGAGAGGGGTTCAGATAAATGTCACAGTTTGTTTGTAGCAGTTTGAGGTTTTTTCTGTTTGATTCCATTAAGAGCTTCTGTGATCAATTGATGGCTTTGGTAACTTATCAGTCTTAGTATTTTTTTAAGGTTAAATCTCTCCATTCATGGTTCTTGAATGTGAACATTTTCTTGTTTCTTCTCTTTTCTGTCACACTAAACTGAATAAATTTGGATTGAGAGAACAAAAGAACATTTGAGGATGCCATCTTGAGCTTCTAAACCATTTCTGACACTTTGTATTCCAAACAGTTTTGATTCATTGAAGGAAAATAATCAAACCGTAACAAAAACATGTGTTAGCAGCCGCCCAAAAATACATCAAGTAGTAGTTTTCCTATTTTAGGATGTGATGGTTTTTCCTGTCAGGACACTTTCATGATTAAAGCTGCTGATTTATTTTAAAGCTGTTGATACAATCCTCTGTGTGTCTCTCCCTCTTTACTTCACACTCTCAGTGGAAGGTGCGACGCACGCTGGCTTTCTCCATCCACGAGCTGGCAGTCATACTGGGAGACCAGCTGACAGCAGCTGATCTGGTTCCCATCTTCAACGGTTTCCTGAAAGACCTGGACGAGGTTCGGATTGGAGTGCTGAAACACCTCTACGACTTCCTCAAGGTAAGATGATACGAAACGATCTTGTTTGTTTTGTTTCCGTTTAGATATGTCAGCAGCACTGTTATTGATTGAATGGATATCTGTAGAAGGAGAGGAAGATAACTGAGCTTCTTCATGTTTTCTCTTTTCAGCTGCTTCACGCAGAGAAGAGGAGAGAGTATCTGTACCAGCTGCAGGAGTTCATGGTGACGGACAACAGTCGCAACTGGAGATTCAGATACGAGCTGGCAGAGTGCGTCTCCTTTTCCTCTCTCAGTTCAGTTTTAACAAAAGAAGTCCTCTTAACTGACCTCTAATGACCTCTCTCTCTCTCTGTCCCTCTGCAGGCAGCTGATCCTGATCATAGAGTTGTACAGCCACTACGACGTGTATGACTACCTCAGACAGATAGCGCTCACTCTCTGCTCCGATAAGGTGTCAGAGGTCAGGTGGATCTCCTACAAACTGGTATGTTTACATTGTTGTTCTGGGATCCTTTTTCTTGGTTACGGAACATTTGTGAAGGGAAAACTCATGCCGTGTGTGACAGATGGTTTGGTCAGCAAAAACACTGGAAAACCAAAGACAATCAGGAAGTGACTCACTCTGATGAAGGATATTCAGATTGTTTTATATGTCCTTAATAAAGAAATGCATTGACAGACAGTAAAATGAATAGATGGAGATTTTCTCACCCAAATACTGTTTTACTGGACTGTTTGATGAAAAGGAACATGGTCAAACCAGATTTAAAAAATAACCAATAAACAAATAAAACATCACACCAGATTTTAACGTTTGAAGTGCTGGTGGTTTAAATGTCTGAACTTTAGACTGAGCTGTTTCAAGTCTCTGTGCTCAGATATGTGGCTGCTGTTCCTACTTCCCCATCATGAGACATCAGGCACGTCTCTCACTGTGTTTCCTTAAACACAAAAACCGAGGCATGAGACTCTCTGGCTCTGCAGCGTTCATAATAGCGACAGTGTCTCTTATAACCTGCGTCTGTTTTCAGAGACAAACAACGACATGAACTTGACCTACATTCACATTTCTTCGCAGGTTAACTGCAGCTGTAAAGTCTCATTACTGATCCTGTCTTCCCCTCCTGTGCTCTCAGGTTGTGGAGATCCTCCAGAAGCTGTATGCGTGCGGGGCCGATGACCTGGGCCTGAACTTTATCAATGAACTCACCGTCAGGTTCTGCCACTGTCCTAAGTGGGTGGGGCGGCAGGCCTTCGCCTTCATCTGTCAGGTCTGTCTAGGTTATCTCACATTCTTTGCCAATCAAGATGAAAACACTGAACGTTTCCATGGAACAGAGAGCTGATCTTTATCCTGATTAAGCCTCTGAGTTTAAATTCTTATAGTTAAAGGTGAAGTTTCTTTTTTACAACACAGATGAAGAGTAACATTAATTTCAGTCATGTTCCTCCCTCATAAGACTTATAGACTCCATCTGTGTACCATGGTAATACTTGAATGTTAGTCCTTTATTTCATGAGCCTGTTGGTCAGCTCCTCCGTCTGATTACATTCTTCCGATCTGTGCTATGTGTCCGCTGGCGTCTGTAACAAAGACTTCTCTCCCTCTGTTTCCCGTGTTTGGCCCGCTGTGTGTGTGAACGAGTGTTTAATGTTTCCTTGCATTGTCTGCAGGCCGTTGTGGAGGAGGACTGTATGCCCATGGACCAGTTCAGCCAGCACCTCTTACCCAGCCTGCTCAGCCTCTCCTCAGACCCGGTGGCCAACGTCCGAGTACTGGTGGCCAAGGCTCTACGACAGAGCGTGATGGAGAAAGGTAAAGATGCAGAGAAGACTCAATATATCATAATAACAATTCTCAAGACATTTTTTCATCACTGCAATAATGTTTTCAGGTTGGTACATATTTACTCGATCAAGCTTCTTGGTTTATGAATAATTTGGTGTTTTAGTAATTTTCTGAAGCAGCAGAGCGATATGTTTTCAAGTGAATGTAACCAAAACAAAAGTCAGCTCTGCAATTATCGTTGAAGTTTTCTTCGGTTGATATTTTTGCAGCAGCTAGATGTCAAAACAGCTCTCAGCAACCTCTAGTTTGTTCCCTGTGTAGCTCTTAAAATGAATGAATTTGCTATCAGCACATTGTGACACATCCAAAGACCCTTTACTGTGTCAGTGGCAGACCCCCCTTTATTTGCACAGTTCTTATACAGAACTTTCATTGCTCTTTGTGACACTTTTATTTCACTACAAAAACAATTTTTTTTATAACGAAGCATTAAAAAACATGATTATATTGTTGAATTTACTCAGTTGTAACAATGTAAATGTTAAATCGTGCATACTTTGCTCACATTATGTTCATTATATGAATATTAGCTTCACTTTTTCCACCCTCAACCATGTCCTTTAATTGGAGCAGCATATTTATTTTTTGTCATCAAAGCCACAAGCTGGTATCGGAAACCAAGTTTTATGTGACTATGCTAATATTTGAGAAACACAGTTCTTTGATAGATTCACTTGGTGTGTGTGTGTTCTCTTCATAGGATGAGCTTTTTTTTAAAAAAAATTGACTGCTTCAAGACTTTATTTGAAATGCTCCGAGCATTTTTTCAGGTAGTTTTCTGCTGTAAAGGGGTAAGCCTCTGCTATCCCACCACACCCCGATGAAGATAAAAATAATCAAAAATAATCACAATAATAACACAAATAACAATAATAATGATAATAATAATGATAATACAAATGCAATAAAATAAATTACAAATAAAACCCATAAATAAAAATATATTCGTTACAGTTTTTATGCCCTGAACTATTAAAGGCTTTTTAAGCTCATCCCTTTACTCAAGTGTCCCTGAACACAGCCGTCCTCCTTGGTTTCCCCCTCAGGCAGGAACGCTTTGTTCTTGAAGAGCACCTGGCCTTAACCCAGAGTTTATAACACTACCTCCGTGAGCACACGGTGACAGTGTTTCAGTTTTCTGTTGTAGCTCACTGAGTCACGTGTTTGTCTCACAGCGTACTTCAAAGAGCCGGGCTGTGCCTACTCAGACGAGCTGGAAGAGACCGTGATGGCCCTGCAGTCAGACAAAGACCGGGACGTCCGCTTTTTCGCCAGTCTGGACCCCAACAAAGGCCTGATGGAGACGGCTCCTTTGATTTAACCTCAGCTAGACCTGAACCCCGTTACAGCCCACCTGCCTGTCTACCTACCTGTCTGTCTGGCTGACTGACTCACAGTCAGCAAAACCTGCAACACCAGCACCCAACCAGATCTCCCCCTTCCCCCCGACCACTCGCCTGCTGGGCAGACCTGCACCAACCACCACCCCTGAGAACCATGTCAGCTGTTCAGATTCCAGTTTAAAGTATGAGAACGCTCAAAACAACACACCCCAGTCTCTGGTTGGGCACTACAAAGCGCACATTCAAAACACAAAATGCAAACTTGTCAGAGTTTTCAGAAAATGAGCAGGACTCAGAAATTGTCTTTACGCCTGAACTGTTACCCCAACCTTCTTCCTCCACACTAACAGCAACTGAACCCTCTCCTGATCACAGACTTGTAAAAACTACGACAGGCTCTTTCTCTCTCTTTCTCCAAAGCTAATTGTAAGCTTGATTATAAAATTGATTTTTTTCTTAATGCTTCTTTTTGTGGATTTCTTAACGAACAAGCGGGCTCGGCCTGCCTGACTCTGACGTGTGCACTAACTCAGGGGGACTCATCTGAACCTAAACAGCATTATTAGCTTACACGATAAGCAGCAGCAGCAACAGCTCCTCTTTCCCTGTTGATAGAAACTCTCCAGCTGTCTGAGCGACACACCAGCCAAACCAAGTAGCTCCGCTGGTCTCTGTCGCCTCGTTTTCCTCCTTAAATGCCTCTGTTGTCTTCTGAGATGTCCTCTGGGTTATCGTCTGTTTCCCCTCTCCCTCATTTTCTCTGCATCTCTCCACCCGGTCTTCATGGGCCGATGAAACCACTACTACTGCACAGAAGGAACCGTGATTCTGCCACTCAGCCTAACTCTTAATTCAAACCATATCTTGGACATTTTTTAAAAGAACACCTAAATAAACTGTTGACTCCCCTCTCCCCTCCTGTGTCTGTTTACCAAAAATGTGACACAACACGTCTCCCGAACAGCAGGAGGCGAATGAAATACCTCTGTGTGGACATGACTGGCCAGTGTGTCGTATACGTGGAGGGACATCCGTGGTCCAAACTGGCTCCGAGTGTCCTTGATGGGTGATTCTTTCTGAGCGAATCTGTGGCTTAAACATCTTAACAAGGGCTCATGGTGAAGTGACACATGGTGAATCTGAGAAAGAAGAGGAAGAAAGCAAGCACACTGTTGGAATATGCATGTTTCCCCCCTCCTCTCTTGTGTATAGTCTAATTCCTTGACCTCCTGATGTTGAATTATGTGACCATGGTAGCTTTCAGTGGATCTGACTGACCAGTTGTACAGTAGGATTTAGGAATGGCTGTGTGACGACACTGAAAGCTGGCTGATCGTCGTTTCCCTGTCTTGGTGGAATGAATTTTAAGTATGAGGTTTCTCAAAACTCTTTGTACAGCTTAAACCTGTGGAAAAACAGTGTGTGTCTATGGAACCAAGGCCAGTTTAGTCGAGATGTGTGTGAATATTGGGAGCAGCCACCAAGTCACTTTTTGTAGTCTTTGGAGCTCGTTTCCTCCGTTGTAAATCCACCCCTCCTTTTTTTTTTTTTTTTTTGAACATAGACATCACTTGAGAACTGAAGCTGATTGTGGTGTGTGCTGTGCATCTCAAGTCTTTCTTCCTTGGAAAGGAGAGCTCACTGCGGTAATGGCGGTGTCCACTCATCTCGTCTGTCTGCGATTTGTGTCCATCTCATTTTTTATGTAGTAGAACAGTTAATATATACATTTTATGAAAATTATTTTTCTTTTCAATTATGCACCACTGTTCAAAGATTTTATATCCTAACTTTACAAAATTTACAACCTTTGTAATATTCAATGGTTTCTTTTAAAAAGACATTTTATGTAATGTTATTTTTAGTATTCTGTAATTAAATGATGAAAATTACCGAGGCGTGCTGGAGTTTAATTTTGTAGTTTTGTGTTATTGAACACTGAAGTTCAGACAGCTGGATTCACATCAAGACTTTCTTCTTTTCTTGGGGCATTTTCATTTTATACACACAGACAAAGAACTTGCATGTACACTACCAGTCAAAAGTTAGGAAACACCTTCTCATTCAAGGGTTTGTATTTATTTTGATCATTTTAAACACTAGATTAATATCAAAAGCATCAAAACTATGAAAGAACACATGGAATTATTTAATTTACAAAAAAGTGTTAAACAAACCAGAATTGTTTTATATTTTAGATTCTGTAAAGTAGCCTCCTTTTTCCTTCATGACATCTTTGCACACTCTTGGTATTCTCTCAGTCTGCTTCATGAAGTGGTCTCCTGGAATGGTTTCTAATTAACGTGAGCCTTGTCAAGAGTTAATTTGTGGAATGACACGCCTTCTTGATGTGTTTGAGACCATCAGTTGTGCTGTTCGGAGGTAGGTTTAGCACACAGTGGATAGCCCTATTTGACTACTGTTGTAATCCATATTATGGCAGAACCATATTATTTCCTAGTTTTGATATCTTCAGTGTTAAACTACAATGTGGAAAATAATTAAAATAAATAAAAAACATTGAATAAGAAGGTGTGTCCAAACTTTTGACTAGTAGTGTATCTATGTGCATTATTTTTGAGCCCTCTCCTGTCTAAATAGAGTGCCCTCCTGTCTCTGCCACTTCTCAGCACAAATTGTTCCTTTAATTTAAGTCTGTGAGAGAAAGTCGTCCTTTCCTTTGCAGAGATTTCCTGAACTATGTCCATCCATTCCTCACCTCAAGGTTATCAATCAGTCAATCAAACTTTATTTGTAAAGCCCTTTTCAGACAATAATACTTTGACCCTAAGTGCCGTACATAAAGATAATAATGGTAGTAATAAAATAGTTTGAATTTCTAACCTCAGGGTCAGATAATTTCCTTGTTATTGCTTTTTTACAAACACAACCGTGTTTGACTCAAACACCAGTCCTTTTATCCTTTTAATGACATAGTCATTAGAAAAATACATAAAATACAGGACCTTTACATCATTAGGGACTCGATATATTTGCCTAGAATAACTACTTTTGGACACATCCAGAAAATGTGGGAGTGATTGGCATCCATGTCTCCACACTATCTCCAGCAGAACTGATTTGACTGAAAGCACAGGCCCTTAATGTGTGGTGTTATAAAAAATGTACCAAATGAATCTTTCTTTGTATACTCTCTGGTTTGTACATATCTGAAAAATTATTAAGTGAAGTCTAAATTATTTCTGCGGTTCAAAGCACAAACTGCTGTAATACTTTCATCCAATCACTGTTTGAGTCCAGAATCACTGATTCCAGGTTTGAATCTGGAGTCCAGGGCAGACCCAGTTAATATTTCGAACTCAACCTTTAAATTCCACCCCTAACTTTCCCCCAGAAGTTCAAAGTATTTTGATTTTTTCAGATCAAATATTAAGGACACTTTCTGATTTTTAAATGATTGAGTTAATTCAAAAATTCAACAGCATGAAGAATAAACAACCTGAAAATGTGTTAATTTGCTGCAGCTGACCTTTTTTCTTTCTTCTAGAGCTATTACAGAGTTAAATAAAAAGTATTTTGTTAATTTAATAATTGAATAAATATTTATTTTTTCAGAATTTGAAACCAAACATCTTAGGGATTTTGACTGTAAATTGGATAAAACAAAATATCTAAAGCGACTCCTCATGGTTGGGGAATTGTATGAATTATGACAAGAATCAATGCCAACTTTCAGTTTCAAGTTTATTGATCTGCAGTTTTCTTCATTCATTGATCTCTAGTTTGTGGTAAAAATTCAAACATCTTAAAAGCATAAACACCAAAGCATTTCATGCAGAATTTACTTTCCTCTGGAAAGATGAACTCTCATCTTTCCATAAAATCTTGGATTACATAATATGGTGCACATGTGCCTGAAAATGACTTTAGGGTTGAACTGTCCCTTTAGTCTCCTCTCTTTTAAAAAGCATTGGTTTCCGGCTCCACGTCGTTTCACCAAAGTTCTGTATGAGCTCCATGCCACAGTTTTCTCCAGATGCTCTCTAACATGTGTCTCTATGTCCCCGTGGATCTTTAGGGTCTTGAAGTGTTCAAAGTCAGAGCGGCCCAGCTTCCTCAGGCGCCGGGCTGCACTGCGATAGCACTTCCATGGCTGCGCCTCCACCAGCAATGCTGGCTGATGGAGGCAAGATGAGAGAGCAGCTGCAGCAGGCCGGCGTCTCCATGATTCAGATGGACCCACATGGTGACGGCCAGACACACACACAAGTGGAAGTGGGAGCTGCCATGCTTGATGAGGTAGTCCTGCAGCTGCTGTGTGTCCTGAGTGATGTCTAGAGGGATGAAGGAGATGTTGTTGGGAAGGGGGTTGGCCTGCTGAGCCCGCTGAATGAGCTCCTCATCAATGTCGAAGCCCAGGAGGTGGACTTTCCTTTTCTCTGACGACTCTGCACACGCAGGACCCAGAACCAGGTGCTTGTATAAAGCCACACTCAGATCCTGACACAGGTGAACAACAAAGAAGACTGGTTTATTGCAGATATGGCAGTATATTACAGTCCTAATCATGTCATAATTCAAAAATATTAATCATTCCTGCTTCTTTCCTTTTAGAGACATCTTTTAGTTGCCGTTAATAAGATATTGTGATTTCTCATTATTGTCTTACAACCGATCAATGAAACATTTTTAAAAGAAAACTCAAGTCCTTCCTTTTAGTCTCACTTTTAACGCAGTCTTATTCTTATGGTAGTCTTATTCCAGCTTACTTTATTTATTTATTTTATAGCTCATATTTTAGTCACTTTTTAAGTGTCCTATTTTAAATTATTATCAACATACCTATATTTGTTCAGTCATTTTTTATTTATTTATTTTAATTAACTAATTTATTTATTTTTTGTAATTTTATTTTTGTTTTACTTACTGTTGTATTTACTTTTAGTGTAGCATCTTAATAGATAGATATAATGACAGGATTTCCTCAGTTGTTCAGCAACTTCTTTTTTATTTTCATTTATTTATTTATTTCTAAACATGAAAACAGGTTTTACATCATGAACACTTTGGGTTAAGTTGCACCAATGTTCCTATGTTGGAACATGTGAATATAATCAATCAATCAATCAATCAATCAATCAATCAATCAATCAGATTTTATTTATAAAGCAATTTTCATACAATGATATTGTAACAAAAAGTTCTGTAAATAAAAAACAACCTAAAATAGAATAAATTAAGAAAAAGATCCCGACCCCAAACCCACTCCACTAATCCTAAGGTTAAGAACACAATATACGCAACAATAGTAATAAAAACAATACAAATAAAATAAATCAATACAGAATAAAAAAAGATGTTGCTGAACAAACTGAGGAAACACTCACATGGTATATTAATGAGGAAACACTGGAGGTCAAATAAGATGTTAAAACTCAACACGGAAGGAAATTAAAATCACCAAAACAAAATGCATTTCTAAGATAATAAAACACTAATATATTAAAACATTAAAAGAAAATAAGATGCCATACTTAAAAAATAAAGATAAAACTTAAAAGTAAATAAATAAATAAAATAAAAGTGCCCAAAATTTGATCTAGATAATAAATAAATAAATAAATAAATGAATAAATGAATAAATATGTTAAAAAGGTAGGTTTCGAGTTTGCTTTAAAAAACACCAACCATATACTGTAAGGCTGAGTTAAAAGGGAAGTATTAGTATCAAAACAACTCATGCTGTATAGAGTGTGTGGATCTGTTTGGCTCTTGAGTCTCTTACCCCTGAGTTGCATCCCACGTCCAGTATCAGCGTGTCTCTCTGAACATCACTGCAACCTAAGTCCTTAAGGAGGGAAGCTGGAATCAGACTCAGGCGGTTTTCAGGCGGATTGAAGGTGTAATAGTTTATAAAGTTGCCATAACGTGCGGCGCCTGGATCATTGCTCAAATCGTCTACATTGGCGGAGTCACTTATCGAGCATGTTGCCATTGTAGTCATCTAGAAGCCCCGCCTCCATGGTAAGAGCCCATGTACTTCCGGGTGACAACTTGTCATATTTGTGATTGGTCGGTTTAAAATAATCAGCTGTGAGGATTTATTAAATAATGATTCTTTTAATATATTGATGAGAAGTTGTTAGGAAATATCAAATAAAAAATATATAGTTCAAGGACCACCTCATGTGCATTGAACTGGGGCTCCATCATTGACTATGTATTATAATTTCCTCATTGTACTAGTTAAACTATCAAAACATGAATAATATAAAGTAATTTTATTCTATAAAGCATTCCTTTGAATTCATGTGCATTTTGCGGACTGTAGTTGAGAATTTTAGAGCTATAATATAATTAGTGGTGAACAAAGTACACAACTTCATTACTTATGTCAAAGTATAGATACTCCAGGTCAAATATTACTCCAATACAAGTGAAAGTTGCTCTGTCAGATTATTACTTGAGTTAAAGTACAGAAGTACTTCCTTTTAAAAATACTTAAGTATGCAAAGTACTTCTTAAAAATCTCAAAACGTTGTATTTTCAAAATACAAAAATGCATTCAAGAATACATAGGAGTGCATTCTGTTACATCATGTTTATTTAGAAAGCATTACTTGAAATCTCTAAGAAATATACCAAGGAATAAAAACAGAAACTAAGTTACTCCAAGCACAGACAACTTAGTTTTAAATGTTCATCTGGAATTAAACAAATGTTACATATCTTAACACGCTTTCTCAAGTTGGACTGTGAATTTTTGTATGTTTGAGCAGAGTGGGAAACAGGGTGAACATTTCAAATGATATGTATCATTCTTCATTTCAAAAACCTCTAACATGGGCTGAGGTATGACCGTGGGTGCTCAGGTGGAGAATCATAGCCATCATTACCTCATCTAAATGAACTGTCTGATCTGAGTGAAATTTGCTTTGGAGATGCACGATATACAGGTATGACTAAATCACTGAGACAAACAGAACTACACAAACACATTTTACTGTCTTAGGGATCAGATTTCAGAAAAGAGAAGGAAATTCATGAGCTGACTTCAAAGCAAAAGTAGTGAGTAACTAGAGCATTGATAGAAATGTGGTGGAGTAAAAAGAACAATAATTGTCTTCTGAATGTAGTGGAGTAAAAAGTACAATAATTGTCCTCTAAATGTAGTGGAGTAAAAAGTACAATAATGTCTTCTGAATGTAGTGGAGTAAAAAGTACAATAATTGTCCTCTGAATGTAGTGGAATAAAAGTAATACGTTTCCCAAAAAAATAATACTCAAGTAAAGTACAGATACTCAAAAAATGTACTTAATTACATCTATTTTGTTACTGTCCACCACTGAATGTAGTGTACAACCATAGAGTGTACAACGTGTACTCGGGGAATATTAACTGTTTGTCCTCCAGGTCAGTAGGGGGCGCTCTACAGTTCTGCTCACCAGTTTTCTTTCAGAATACCGGAAAGTCCCTCACGGGCTGCCGTACCTTACGAAAGCGAAGGTTAGCTAGCTTATGTGCTTATTTCGCGTGTCGGCGTGCTGACATTGAACACCCCACACCTTCTACAACTTGTTCTCGCTGCCCTTTTGTAAACTTAAAGGTAAGAAAGACATGTTTTATCCTCTAAGGGTGCATGAGAGGAAAACGTGAGATTATACGTCGATAAATCTGTCTACTTCTGTGCGCAGACTGCAAACTAAGAGTGGGAGCACATATATTTTTAGAAAGCCACATACAACATCTACAACTTAATGCGCAGATGATGAATAATGTTACCATCCAGACTTCTGAAGCCTCAGTTTATTCACCACCAGCAGTGACTGTTCATGTGTCAGAAGTGTGCAACTGTGACTCTTATCTAATCTTCTTTAATATGGTGGCATGGAATGATCTGAGCATTAGAAAGTACAAAAAACTGTGTCATTCATTGCAGTTGTAAGGCTCAAAAACATCCAGTTGAACTTCAGCGTGAGCCAGTGTTTCATATCCCGATTACATGTAATTTGAGGATAAAATGAGCATTTGTATAAACTGGACAAGATGTTCACTTCATTGGTGGAAAAATAGTCTTAATACAGTAGTACTTAGGTACCACTTTGAGCTCTGCATTGAAAAAAAAAATTCCCAGTTTTTGTTGACATGTGTTTCATCGACTACATAACAGATTTTGGTAAAAACTTTACAATAATGGAACAGGTTTCTTATAGAAATACTGCTTAATTCATGTTGAAGTAATGCATGACTCATGATGAATTTCTGTATGGATCAATTACTAAAAAAAACCTTGTATGTCCAGCAAATTTGGTCATATATGAACTGATGTATGAAGTAACTGTTATTTACCATACCTTAACTAATGATGTATTAAACACGTTGTCATTACGTGAAGTCACAGTGACAGGATTATTAGTTCATGGTGAACAACAGGTATTAATAATTCATACAGAAATTCATCATGAGTCATGCATTACTTCAACATGAACGAAGCATTATTTCGCTAAGAAAACTGTTCCATTATTGTAAAGTTTTACCCAGGTTTTAAAGGTAATTTTCTGCATGATAATGTGAACAAGTTGTTTTCTGATAAGCCAACAAAGGAAGCTCATACTCACATATCAAACAACATAGTCTACAAGAGAGAAGTGGATAAAACCTTTATCTTATTTGGAAAAATTATAGTTTGATATATTAGATATATACAAAAATAAAATAAAAAATATATTGTATAATTTTAAAATACAATATAGATGTAGAATCTTGCTGTGTAAGCTGTATTGAGAAACTGTTAAGTGGTAAATTAAGACCAAATGCCAGTGAGTAGATTAAGCATAAATGGAATCAAAGCACTTCCTGGATTTAATAACCACATGAAATCTAATTTAATATGGGTGTAAAATCAGTTTGGACACTCATTAGCAAAAATCTGGTGATGATTTCACACACCAGCCAAATCACATAGAATATTGACATAACATTAGTAGCCCCTAAATCGTCCTTTTCATACCCATACCCAAGTATGTGGAGAAAAACTTTAAGTGTTGCATCACATTATTCTGTTTATTTGCATTTTTTTTTTCAGTTTTTGCGTTATTTTGTCTTCCTCCTTAGTGTTTGCCATGCTTCGTCATTAAAGCACTTTGTAAACATATATTTTTAAAGCTGCTACATAAATAAAAGTTGTTATATTATTTTAACTGTTAACTTTACATCGGTCCAGTTCAGTATTTTTTTCCTGCAGAATCTGCTCTGACTTATCATTCCTGGTTCTTTCAGGATCCTCATCATGATCACTGGAAAGCGCCTGGCTGACATCGGCTATCGGACCTTCTCAGCCTCCATGATGCTGCTGACGGCCTACGGTGGTTACCTTTGTGTTATGCGAGGATACCGCTACATGCAGAAGCAGAAACAGCTTCAACTGGCAGCAGAGAACCAGGATCCAGAAGTCATCAAAGACTGATACTGAAAGGAAAGCTTTTCTTTATTTGCACAGATGTGGACATTTCCCATTCCTTTTCTTTCTTCGTCCATCACCAAATCATGAAGATGTTGAATCTTCCCTGGACGTTTGTCTGATTTCAGTGAGGGCATTGGGCTCGCACAAGGAAGTGCGTTGTCATAAGAGCTTCACCAAGCAAATTTACTGAGAACATATTTGCATCACTGACCTGTGTAGAATCCGTGTCTGGGTTGGAACCGTTTCAGGAGTGAAGATGGCTGTAATTGTTTGTACTATATTAAATTAAATGCCTTTAAACAAACTGTGTATTGTATTTTTTAAAAACACAACTGCACCAAGAAGGACGTGTTTTTAAAACAGAATATATTTGGAAATATATTTTTTTTACAAGGCACTCAAGTGAGAACATGATACCTGACATTTGGTATTGTCCCTATACCTGGATTCCTCTATAGGCAGTGACATCAAACAATTTCATACAAATTTGGTCTCAGAAGTCGTAGTAAAAAACAGTAAAACACAAACAAGTCACAAACAATGTGTGAGGGTTAAATCTACATAGATTAAAAAGGGCAGAAGACACTGCTGTTAAACTTTAAGTGTGTTGTAATTCACACACAAACAGGTGCCCTTCTTTAAAGAGCTGATAAAACCACAGCTACAACTTCTACTTTTGTTTAAAACCCGCTGTTTCACGCAACACACTTCAAAGTTTCAGCCCCTGGAGCAGCAGTTTTCTGCCCAGTGTGAAATAACCCTCAACATAAAAATAATCAAGTTCATCTGACCAATAAAACTGGGAGAGAACATTGAACCGACAAACATCTGGCAGCAAATAAATCCCATCATTTAAAAACACAAGGCTATGCATATCACTCGCTTCAACTGATTTCCATCTCAGCTTTTACATGTCACCTCCTGAAGCTGTCTTACTCGTCACAGGGCTCCTTCAGGCAGATGTCAGCGTCTGTTCATCCACCTTTAAGTTCATCTCGTATTGATCTGTGTGCACTCACTGTTAGTGGATAGCAGGGTGTGAGTGTGGGAGTGTCATAAGACAGCAACATATGAGGGACGGACTGCAGGGGGCTCCCAGGGTCAGGCTTTGTGTCACCAGCTGTTGTGGTTTTGAACCCGGTCTTTGGCAGCAGCACAGTGACCGTTAGTGCCGTTCTCTCCTTTGTTAGAGTGAGGAGAAGCTTTAAGTCCTCCCGAGGGCGTGTCTGGTTCTTCCTCTGAGGTGCTCTCAATGTCACTGCGGACGTCGTTGCACACCTGGAAGGATGATAAAACAGGAAAAAGGATTAACAAAGGAACATCACCAACAAACCAAACCAAAAAGATGACTCAGGTTTTTAATTGCAGCATATAAAAGGCTAATCCAATTGTTTGTTTATTGTGTGTACATTATTTGAACTTATCTTTTTAAAATGTTTTTGAAATACCACTCATATGCTGCTTGACACTTTATTTTGATCCCCATTTTATAAACAAGTATCACATTAATGTTGATCTCTTTTGTCCCACTATGAAGGAACATTTAAGCATAGAAACTTGAATAAAACTTTTCAGTACATATGAGAATATGTGAAGTTATTAACCTGAGGTCTGGTCCCAAATTGTTTAATATTCTAACATTTTATTTATTTATTATACTCAAAAATAATAATTGGAAAAAACTAAATACATTTCACCAAAGTATTACGACCAAAGTAGCATGGAACAGTTTTTTGAGTAGTACATTTAAAGGACCATTAAGGGATTTTTTTCATACCTTCTTATTCTTGGTAAATTGGAAAACAACTGAATATAATTCTTCTTAGCAGCATTGTCTTTAATTGCTAACAAGTTGACTGTGTGTTTAAGTCAAAGCTTTCACAATAGAAACATTTTCTTTAATCTCATATACCAAAACATCATAACATCAGTACAGTTCACATGCAGCACAGTCATTTTCAGAGACCCTACTTTGTCTCGGCTTTAATTCCAAAGTGACGACAGAGGACAATTTTATTAGTGTCCTGAGTCTAGAGTGCTCCCCAGTCGCTCTTAAAGAGACAGAAAAATGTTCAATAAAGAGATAAAGGAGTCACAACAGAGTGAAACTACGTATTCATTGTGTTGTCAACTTATAGTTAAGTCTGGGGGTTCCCAGTGTGAGGGTCAGGATACGCACAACAGGTCGCAAGAAGAATGTGGAAGGTCAAAAGATGATTTCCCAGGATGTGAACAAGACAAAAAAACACAGTGATCTGACTAAAGAGTTTTTACTATTGTTCTATTTATGGTTTCACAGATTTCACTGCTTTTAGTATTTTATTGTGATGTTTTTTCTATTTCACAGCCTGTTTTGGTCGTGCCACACTTTGGTCATGAGGAGGTCTTGTTCAGTTTAATTTATAAATAAATAACTTGACTGGAAAATCTCGCTCGAATGAACAAGGGATGCCCACTGACTAGACTTCTGCCCTAATTCTTAAAGCCATTGTTACACAGAATAACGTCTGAAAACAGCACAACAGCTTGATGTCATGTTTTAAAGTGTCTTTGACCACAAAACAGAAAAACATTTCTTGTTTCAGTTCGCTGCTCTGACACTCAATTCCAGCTCTGAAAGCTAGCAAAGTAAGCTCAACTACCTTTAAATCAGACACTTGTTCAGTGAGTGACTATTTGGTGTCATACTACTAGATCAAAAGCCACAGGTTAAGGGACTCTGTTATGTGTAATAACAGGTGTATTTAGTATCTCCATGTTGAAAAGTTGAAGTCAGTATGGCTTGGTTGCTGTGTCAAATAAAATAACAATATCGATTTCTTAAAACCAGCTCTATAATATATATGTAAATCACTGATGTTCATCGTAGCCACAGGGTGGTGGTGCAATACAGTTCCAACACACTCCTCCCTAATGAGAAACAGTTAAGCATACCTGACATTCAGGACACTATTACCACACTACTTATCTACAACTCTGACTACTGTCAGTCTGTCAGTGAGTCTGCAGCAACCAAACCTCTGTAACAGCACTGAACGTTCATAAAAAGAGATATTAAATAGATATGAGAGGAAGAGTGGAAAAGAATAGAAAACTTACAGCAGCAACAGAGAAGGTGAAAGGTCTCAGGCGGACAAAGCAAACACAGAAAGTGAGAGCAGCAGATGAGGAAGAGGAGCAGGGGCTCACTGGACAAAGATAGACAAAAAGATAGGATCTCCCTCTCTCAATCCAGAGGGAGAGAAAACAAACAGCGTCTGCAGAGACAAGAGACAGAGTCAGGGTAAAAAAGAAAAAAGAGTAGAAGCAGTAAATTCAACACCGAAAATATCTGTGATGTGATTTCTAAAAACATTCAGCTCAGAGATTTGACTGAACATGTTGTAAATGTTGTGGGGTCAGTAGGTAGTGGTGGATGAAGTAGCAGAAAGCCACATTGAGTAAAAGTAAAGATATCAAACCAGAAAGAACTTTGGTTAAAGTGAAAGTATGCTGTTTTAAAATGACTTGAGTAATAGGTATCTGATCATTTTTGTACTTCAAACATCAAACATTAAAATACAAATAAATTATGTTATTAAAAAAAAAAAGTGTTCAGGACTTTGATAATTGTAAACCCTGAGAAAAGACCACTGTGAGTTAGTGAATCTAAAATCTTTTGAGGAATCTGTTTCCAGTGATCAAAGGCACAAACGATTGTGATAAGGAGAAGCGTTCATATTCTCATATAAGTCACTCTAGAGTCTAATCTCTTACCCTGACAAGTGTTTTGGAACAATCAGAAATTGAGTTGTGTTTTTCCTCTCCTCCTGCTGGAACTTGTGTCGGGGAGAATGTAGTGAGTGACTGGTTAAACAAGTGAAAGAGAGAGAGCGGTGAAGTGACGTTGAATGGAGCGAAGCAGAAGGAGAAGAGTGTGTTTACAATATTCTTCTTCTGTGATGGTGTCTTTCTGCCACCCTCAGTTTGTAACCTCTTCATTTCTATTATTCATCACTGTATTTTCAGTTCCAATAATCAAAAATCATGAGACCTAGTTTCCTCCAGTTCACATATGAGGAAGTGACAGATTCGTAAGAAAACGTGTCGGAGTAGAGGTTCGCAATTCATTCAGAAAATGTAGAGAAGTAGATGTTTTTAAGAAAGATAAAAACTTAAGTTAAGTACAGACACATAAGTAATATACCTCATTTTTTAAAATCTACGTCGCTTTGTTGGATTCTTAGCTCCAGTAAAATTCATGAAATTACACTGCACATAAAAATTGCACATGTATGATGTTGAACCCCTCAGCAGGTCTTTACAGAGGACCGCATTAAAAACTAGATGGTCTACCCAGATGAATGAAATGTACTACAGAGGGGCTGAAGTTCTCTATGATCTTTGATTATTTAATCTGATGGTTCATTCAGCAAATGATAAAAAAAAACAAAAACAATTAATTGTTTTACAATATGTCAGGAAAGAATTCAATTGTAATATTACAGCTTGAGAGCCCGAGGACATCTTTTAATGTTTTGACCAAAAGTCCAAAATTAAACTAAAATAAATGTAACTATCATATAGAAAAACTATGAGCAGTGCATCTTCACCATAAAGAGGCGAGAAATCAATATTTTCTTTTTCATTTCTATCTTTGGAAACAAAGAGCTCCTACACTCTGACTTATCATCTAAATTCTGAGATAATTATGAGGAAAGTTTAAATCCAGAGATTTATTTTTTAAATTTGTTATTCAAATCCAAATTACCTGATGTCTGGGTCTTTGTCCTGAAGCGCTACTCAAAATAAACTTCCCAGACTTGCGTTTGTAAAAACACTGTATGCATGAGATTGCTGGCCCTAGATTAGTTGGCTCATGGTCTTCACTTACAGACTTGTCATCAGGTGTGCAAAGTTTTACCTCTTTAAACTGAAATGATATACAGTGGCAAGAAAAAGTATGTGAACCCTTTGGAACTATTGTCAACAATTCTTCATCGTAGGTGTTCTGAGAGCTCTTTTATGGAGGCATGGTTCACATCAGGCAATGCTTCTTGAGAATAGAAAACTCAAAACTGGGATTAGGGTTAGGATTAGGGTTAGGGTTTAGGTTTAGGGTTAGGGTTAGGGGTTAGGGGTTAGGGGTTAGGGGTTAGGGGTTAGGGGTTAGGGGTTAGGGTTAATCTCTTCTTATAGATTGGACTTCAGACTTAAATTACCTCTTAAAAAAGTAATTAGCCTCGGGGTTCAAATACTTTTTCCACCCTGCACTGTGAATGTTTACATGACGTGGTTTGTCTATTGTTGTGACTTAAATGAAGTTCAGAACACATTTTATGCAGAAATCCAGGTAATTCCAAAGGGTTCACATACTTTTTCTTGCAACTGTACATGCTTTGAGATGTGGTTTCTGCTCTGACCCACCTTTCCTCGTAGAACAGCTTTGAGAGCTATGCGGGCTATGAGGTAGGACCAGATGATGTGCAGCACTTGGAGGACCAGCAGTAAGATGTTGAAGAGCCACCAGGACGGGTACGGCCCGACTATGGCCCAGCTCTCAAACATAGTGGAGTTCAGGATCCTGGAAAACAAAAGGTCACACACGAGTGTAAGAGCACATTATTTACTTATAATCGTGTGCATACTCATTTACATGTGCATAATTTATCCCAGAGAGAGGAAAAAGAGTTAAGCAGTACTTCCATCAGCACTCCTCCAATGAGGCCAATTATAACAGAACAGATTGCAACTCTCATCTGGGTGCCATTGACAACTCAGCAGGGGAGTTACATGGATCGCCTGTACAGTCAAGTGAGTGTAGGTGAGGTCATGCTTCCTTTAAATTCAGGTGAGTGACAACAGGTTGTCAGCAGACCCACATCCCCCAGCAGAGGTTTGGATTTCAGTCCAGATAGCTGAACGGCAACACTAGCTTTATCACTCATCCACACCAAGACACTGAATATAGCTGCTCAGGTTACTTTCACCAATGATCGGTTCCCTTTTGTCTGGCTCTCTGGAGGCTGAGCTTCAACATACAGGTCCCTGTCAAGGATGAGTCATCTCCAGACTTGAAACATGAGCGAGGATCTCCACGGTGTAAAATAATGTCAGACACTGAAGGGTGCTGCAAGTTTCCTCCTCTGATTTACAAACTGGCTTGTTACATCTTACTTTAGGAGTATTTCTAACAACAAAGTCAGGCGAATTTTACAACTGCAGTGAAGTCTGAGCGCTTCTGTTCAGTGTTAGAAATTACCTCTGCAGGATATGTGCTGGAATAACTTCTGTTGGAAAGATCAGCTCACTAAAGCCAAAGAAACAAAGCTCAAAAACATCTATAGTTATCCAGGTTGCAGCCTCGATCAAAGCTTCAGCTGGGACATTATTAATGCATATAAATGTAATTTGAACATGTCAATGCTAAAATTGATCAGGTGGGTGTTTATTTGCATTATACTCCTGCACCATCGATCGATAAAGATTGTTGCAGATGCAGAATAGACCTGATATTTATTCTGAGACTGCAGGTCGCACGGCAAACTCACCATATTGGAAATATAACAAGCCGTGTGATGAAGAACGCAACACTAAACACAATGAAAAGGAAGTCACATAGGCGCTGGTACTTGGTGTAGTTGGCCAGCTTGGCAGCCTGGAGGGGAAGAAAGTAAGAGATGTGACAAAAGAGTTCATGACAACATATGTGTAGAGCATAGCCGTCTACCAACGTGTCTAATTTAAGAACTAACGATCTTTATCTGTTTGGATTTCAGCCAAATGGCAGGGGCTGATAATAATGACACATCATCTTCATTGATCAGGTAAATATGTGCTTTACAATATCCTAAAGAGAAAGAACTATATAACGACTTATACACTCAGGAGCCACATTTCACCAAATCCTCCCTCATTTTAACCAGAAGGCTGTAAATGATGTATAATGTATGAGAAGCAGGTGGACAGGTTTTCTATTATAGCTTGAGAAGGTGTCATAGGGACAAATTTGGTAACACAACATCAATTTACAATCATTCAATTTTCAATTTCATTTAGTTAAACATGATGCCCTAAACTTAAAAGTGTTGGATTTTTGATTTGTAGCTCCTCGTTTAAAATATCATAATGTTTATTTCAATGTAATTCAAATGAGAACCATGTCACTGCTCACCTCCAGCAGAAAGTCAGAGGCATCATGCACGCACATCACTAGGCTTCCCACTCGCGCCATGTTGTTGACGTATGAGAAGCTGATCAGGCTGACTGTAGCCAGGTGATGGATGAACATGATCAGAAAGTCCTAGAATCAGAAAGAGGGGGAAGGAGGTCATTAAGCTCATAGTATCCTATTACCCCTCTAGAACACTACGCTCCCAACATGCAGGCCTGCTGGTCGTACCTAAAGTCTCTAAAAGTAGTATGGGAGGTAGAACCTTCAGTTATCAGGCTCCTCTCCTTTGAAATCATCTACCAGTCAGGGTCTTGG